>NC_060149.1:504469872-504770661 GCF_021461385.2 Schistocerca piceifrons | reverse complement strand
ACAGTTTCACATGCGAACAGAGGAGCAAACTGAAGAAGAACACTGATGCACATAGGTGAAGAGAACACTGTAGCACATTGGTGATGATCTTCGGCGCACTGAACACACTGATGAGATTGGGGGGGGGGGGGGGCTGCCACTGGGTGCAGGGGACAGGCAGGGGGGAAGGAGGGGGAGAGGAAGTAGCCAATGGGAGATAGGAAGGGAGAGGGGAGGGGAGAACCAGTGGTACTTTTCATTGTGGTCTATTTATTGTTTTTAAGCTGTGGACAATCTGCAAGTGTATTTATGTTTTTTCCCATTTTTGCTGCAGATCTGGTATAGACCGAAACCGGTAATCTGTTAACAAAAGGTTTGTGACCATAGACGTAAGTTAAAGGAAACTTGATGTAATATTAGACACATTGGGCCACAAATGTCGGGAAACACCCCAAAAAGTGGATGAAAAATGTTGAAACGGAACGTCACCAGACGACGTATCTCGCCCCACGAGCAGTGGTTGACGCTGTCGGTCTGTCTACATCTACATCTATACTCCGCGAGCCACCTTACGGTGTGTGGCGGAGGGTACTTATTGTACCACTATCTGATCCCCCCTTCCCTGTTCCATTCACGAATTGTGTGTGGGAAGAACGACTGCTTGTAAGTCTCCGTATTTGCTCTAATTTCTCGAATCTTTTCGTTGTGATCATTACGCGAGATATATGTGGGCGGTAGTAATATGTTGCCCATCTCTTCCCGGAATGTGCTCTCTCGTAATTTCGATAGTAAACCTCTCCGTATTGCGTAACGCCTTTCTTGAAGTGTCCGCCACTGGAGCTTGTTCAGCATCTCCGTAACGCTCTCGCGCTGACTAAATGTCCCCATGACGAATCGCGCTGCTTTTCGCTGGATCATGTCTATCTCTTCTATTAATCCAACCTGGTAAGGGTCCCATACTGATGAGCAATACTCAAGAATCGGACGAACAAGCGTTTTGTAAGCTACTTCTTTCGTCGATGAGTCACATTTTCTTAGAATTCTTCCTATGAATCTCAACCTGGCGCCTGCTTTTCCCACTATTTGTTTTATGTGATCATTCCACTTCAGATCGCTCCGGATAGTAACTCCTAAGTATTTTACGGTCGTTACCGCTTCCAATGATTTACCACCTATGGCATAATCGTACTGGAATGGATTTCTGCCCCTATGTATGCGCATTATATTACATTTATCTACGTTTAGGGAAAGTTGCCAGCTGTCGCACCATGCATTAATCCTCTACAGGTCCTCCTGGAGTACGTACGAGTCTTCTGATGTTGCTACTTTCTTGTAGACAACCGTGTCATCTGCAAATAGCCTGTCGCATCTGAGCATCCCAATTCAAGTGTTCACGTAGGTGTGGCTGCTGGCTTACGTGCGCCACTTGAGCGCATGGGGCGCAGTGTTTGATTTTGCGCCTGGCAGGCAGAATTTTTTTATTGCGTGAGACAGTTATTTTACATTGAGGTTTTAATTTATTAACTTATTTACCAGTCTCACGGTCTCCGCTGGTTTATTGCTAAGTACAGCACAACAAAAACCTACCCTATTGCGTCACTAGCAAATGAGTATTAGCCTCCGAATTGCATCGTTACCAGTAAATTACGTGCATTTCCTTTACTAAATAACGTCTGCAAACAGAAAAGAAGGGACAAAAGGAAATAAACTCAAAATAAGAGCAGCTTTTGCTTGATTACAGTCAGGACAATAATTCTGTAACTTCTACGTTTACAACGGATGTCACTTATAAAAGATGTTCGAATTTTTCTTTGTTCGCTTGTATGCAAGTATTACATCGCTCAATCATACCTCCATCCACACGTTCGAAAGTATCCTTCGTATTTTGGATGTGATGTCACATGTTCAACATCTATCATCCACTTTTGGGGTATTTCCCGACATGTGGTGCTCCATGTGTCTTATATTAAATACGTTCTCCAAGCGTCATCTACATCGCTTCGGGTTTCTTTAAACGTTGGTAAGAAACACCCTGTACACAAGAACGTGAAGATACCGTTTGAAACATAAAACTTCATAATAGTGAATAGATGTACATAGTGGTCTTCTTGTTCTATACCACAAAATTTCACAGAAAATTCTGAGTTTTATGACACGTAAGTTGTTAATTTGGATACGATCATGATTTTAAAAATGTATAAATTAATAGACTCTGTCTGTGTTTGACTATTTTCATCAGTACCACAACTTTTGGAAGTAATGCTAGATGAAGTTTACAGACCCATTTAAGACATGAAGAAAGGAAGTGCACCCAGTGATGACAGAGTTAGTGTAGAAATAGAACAAGAGGCAAAATATTACACAGGCCACTTGGTTTCTTCTTCCATAATGTCTGTGGGGGAAGACATTTTCCTTAAACTGGAACAATGTAGCAGTTTTTCTACTTGACAAGAAAGGACAAGCCATAAAAAACTATAGATCAAACAGCCTCCTCTACGTAATGAACACCGTACACACCAAAAATTATCTCACACGGACAGAAAAAACATGGAATTTTTTATGAAAAAAAGTAAGGCACTAACATTAGAAATGGATGTTGGCTAATGCAGCGGTTTCAGATTTTGAACGTACCACAGAACAAAGTAATGAGAATCATTTACATTGCCTGGATTTATGTATTTTGAGTACTTATAACTCAATAACAACTAAATTTATATAGCTCTTGAGAAATGAAACATATGCTATAGCTCCAATACACTTGACGAAGATGGTGAAAATTCAGAATCGGTTCAGGAGTCAAATGAAAATCGTTATAATAACACTAAAGCAATGTACAACATCAATCGACGATTTAACAATGCAGTTATTGAACCAGCTTAGGAGTTTTGCGTCCGAAAAAGTTGGAGGCAACTACTGTTGTTGTGGTTGTACAAGGACTGGTTTGATGCAGCTCTCCATGCCACTCTATCCTGTGCAAGCCTCTTCATCTCCCAGTAGCTACTGCAACCTAAAACCTTCTGAATCTGTTTACTGTATTCATCGCCCCCCATGTTTCCGTACAGTACAAAATTGGTGATTCATTGATATCTCAGAATGAGTCCTACTGACCGATCTCTTTCTGTAGTCAGGTTGTGCCACGAATTTCTTTTCTGCCCAACTCTATTCTGTACCTCCTCATTACTTATATGATCTACCCACATAATCTTCAGCATCCTTCTGTAGCACCACATTTCAAAAGCTACTATTCTCTTTTTGTCCAAACTGTTCATCGTCCGTGTTTCACTTCTATACCTGGCTAAGCTCTATATAAATACTTTCAGAAAAGACTTCCTGACAAAAATCTGTACTTGATGTTAGTAAATTTCTCTTCTTGAGAAACGCTTTTCTTGCCATTGCCAGTCTTCATTTTGTATTCTCTCTACTTCGACCATCATCAGGTATTTTTCTGTCCAAACTGCAAAACTCGTCTACTACTTTAAGTGTCTCCTTTCCTAATCTAATTTCCTCGAAGTCCTTTGCTATCTCTGACAGAATTGTATCCTTTCTTCCAGGAGTGCTAGTTCGGCAAGGTTCGCAGGAGATCTTCTGTGAAGTTTGGAAGGTAGGAGACGAGGTACTGGCGGAATTAAAGCAGTGAGGACGGAGCGTGAGTCGTGCTTGGGTTGCTCAGTTGGTAGAGCACCTCCCCGCGAAAGGCAAAGGTCCCGAGTTTGAGTCTCGGTCCGGCACACCGTTTTAATCTGTCAGGAAGTTTCAATTATAATGTTATCGGCAAATCTCGAAGTCTTTATTTATTCTCCAAGGACTTTAATTCCTACTCCAAATTTCTGTTTCCTTTACTTCTTGCTCAATACACAGCCGGCCGGTGTGGCCGTGCGGTTCTAGGCGATACAGTCTGGAACCGCGTGACCGCTACGGTCGCAGGTTCGAATCTTGCCTCGGGCATGGATGTGTGTGATGTCCTTAGGTTAGTTAGGTTTAAGTAGTCCTAAGTTCTAGGGGACTGATGACCACAGATGTTAAATCCCATAGTGCTCAGAACCATTTGAACCATTTTTTTGCTCAATACACAGATTGAATAACGTTGGGGACAGGCTGCAACACTGTCTCACTCCCTTCTCAACCACTGCTTCCCTTTCACGTCGACAGAGCAAGGTGGCGAAGTGGTTAGCACCCCGGATTCGAATTCAGGAGGACGGCGGTTCGAACCCACGTTCGCCCATCCTGATTTAGGCTTTCCGTGATATCCCTACATCGCTTCAGGAAGGTGCCGGGATGGTTCCTTTGTAAGGACACGGTCGACTTCCTTCTCTATCCTTCCCTAATCCGTTGGGTCCCCTCCTCCAAATCAGCCAACCAACCTTTCATGCCCCTCGACTCTTATAACTATCATCTGGTTTCCGTACAAATTGTAAATAGCCTTTCGCTCCCTGTATTTTACCCCTGCCACCTTTAGAATCTGAAAGAGAGTATTTCAGTTAACACTGTCATAAACTTTCTCTAAGTCTACAAATTTTCTACGAGAAATCGTTGGCTCAGTGTTGCCTCGCGAGTTCCTGCATTTCTCCGGAATCGAAACTCATCTTCCCCGAGGTTAGCTTCTACCAGTTTTTCCATTCTTCTCTACAGAATTCGTTTTAGTATTTTGCAACCACGACTAATTAAATTGATGGTTCGGTAATTTTCACACCTGCCAGCATCTGCTTTCTTTGGAATTGGAATTATTGTCTTCTTCTTGAAGTCTGAGGGTATTTCGCCTGCCTCATACATCTTGCTCACCAGGTGGAAAGAATTTTATCATGGGATGGCTCTCCTGAGGCTATCAGTAATTCTAACAGAATGTTGTCTACTCCTGTGGCCTTGTTTCGACTTAGGTCTTTCAGTGCTCTGTCAAATTCTTCACGCAGTGTCAAATTTCCCATCTCATCTATGTCCTCTTCCATTTCCATAATACTGTCCTCAAGTACGTCTCCCTTGTATAGACCCTCTGTATACTCCTTCCACCTTTCTGCTTTCCCTTCTTTGCTTAGAACTGGTTTTCCATCTGCGCTCTTGATATTCATTTAGGTGGTTCTCTTTTCTCCAAATGTCTCTTTAGTTTTACTGTAGACGGCATCTATCTTTCCCCTAGTGATATACGCTTTTAAATCCTTACATTTGCCCTCTAGGCATTCTTGCTTAGCTATTTTGCACTTCCTGTCAATCTCATTTTTTAGACGTTTGTATTTCCTTTCGCCCCCTTCATTTACTGCAGTTCTATATTTTCTCCTTACATCAGTGACATTCAATATGTCTTGTGTTACTCAATGATTTCTATTAGATCTCTTCTTTTACCCACTTGATCCTCTGCTGTCTTCACTATTTCATCTTTCAAAGCTACCCATTCTTCTTCTACTGTATTCCTTTTTCGCTATTCTTGTCAAACGTTCCCTAATGTTCCTTCGGAAACTCTCTACAACCTCTGGTTCTTTCAGTTTATCCAGATCCTATCTCCTTAAATTACTACTTTTCCGCAGTTTCTTCAGTTTTAATCTACAGTTCATAATCAATAAATTGTGCCCAGAGTCCACATATGCCCCTGGAAATGCCTTTCAATTTAGAATCTGGTTCCGGAATCCGTGTCTTACCATTATATGATCAAGCTTAAACCTAAAGGTGTCTCCAGGTCTCTTCCATATATACAGCCTTCTTTCATTATTCTCAAACCAAGTGGTAGCGTGATTAAATTATGCTCTGTGCAAAATTATGTCATGTGGCTTCCTGTTTCATTCCTTCCCCCCAGTCCATAATGCTCCTACTATTTCCCCTTCTCTTTCTTTTCCTACTATAGAATTCCAGTCCCTCATGACTATCGAATTTTAGTCTCCCTCATCTATCTGAGAAATTTCTTTTATTTCATTATACATATCTTCAATCATCTGCGGAGCTAGTTGGCATAGGAACTTGTAATACTGTGGCGGGTCTGGGTTTCGTGCCTAAGTTTGCTACAACAATGCGTTCAATATGCTGTTCATAGTAGCTTATCCGTAGTCCTACTTTTTTTATTCATGTTTAAACCCACGTCTGCATTACCCCTATTTACTTTTGTATTTGACCAGAAGTCCTGTTCCTCCTGCCACCGAACTTCACTAACTCCCACTATATCTAATTCTAACCTATCCATTTCCATTTTTAAGTTTTCTAACATACATACCCGATTAAGGGATCTGACATTCTACACTTCGATCTGTAGAACGTCAGTTTTGTTTCTCTTGATAACGACATCCTCCTGAATAGTCTCCGTCCGGTGATCCGAAGAGGGGACTTTTTTACGACCGGAATATTTTACCCACGAAGATGCCATCATCATTTAATCATATAGTAGAGCTGCATGCCTTCGGGAAAAATTACAGCTGTAGTTTCCCCTTGTTTCCAGCCGTTCGCAGTACCAGTACCGCAAGACCTTTTTGGTTATGTTACAAGGCCAGATCAGTCAATTATGGAGACTGTTGTCCCTGCAACTGCTGAAAAGGCTGCCGCCCCTCTTCAGGAAACATATGTTTGTCTGGACTCTCAACAGATACCCCTCCGATGTGGCTGCACCTACGGAACGGCTATCTGTATCACTGAGGCCTGCAAACCTCCCCACCAACGGCAAGGCGATGCAACTACTACTACTAGAGGGATGAGATACACACACATCAAAAAAGTTTTGCAGCAGCTCGGTTCCGGCAGTTCCTGAACCTGTACAGAAAACTGGAATAGAGATCAACATAAACATCATTTCCGCCCTTTTTACTGCTCATGAAAACCACACACTGCATATTGTACCACCATACAGCGAGACATTCAGAGGTGGCAGTCCAGATTGCTGTACACACTGGTACCTCTAATACCCAGTAGCACGTCCTCTTGCATTGATGCATGCCTGTATTCGTCGTGGCATACTGTCAACAAGTTCATCAACGCACAGTTGGTCCAGATTGTCCCACTCCTCAACGGCGATTCGGCGTAGATCTCCCACAGTGGTTGGTGGGTCACGTCGTCCACAAACAGCCTCTTTCAATTTGTCCCAGGTATGTTCGATAGGGTTCATGTCTGGAGAACATGCTGGCCACTCTAGTCGAGCAATGTCGTTATCCTGAAGGAAGTCATTCACAAGATGGACACGATGGGGGCGCTAATCGTCGTCCATGGAGACGAATGCCTCGCCAATATGCTGCCGAAATGGTTGCACTATCGGTCGGAGGATGGCATTCACGTATCGTACGGCCGTTACGGCGCCTTCCATGACCACCAGCGGTGTACGTCGGTCCCACATAACGCCACCCCAAAACAGCAGGGAACCTCCACCTTGCTGCACTCATCGGTGAAGTGAACATGACGCCAATCCTGAGCGGTCCATTCGGCATGTTGTTGGATGTATCTGTACCACGCTGCATGGTGTCGTGGTTGCAAAGATGGACCTCGCCATGGACGTCGGAAGCTAAGTTGCGAATCATGCAGCCTATTGCGCACAGTTTGAGTCGTAACACGACGTACTGTGGCTGCACGAAAAGCATTATTCAACATGATGGCGTTGCTGTAAGTGTTCCTGCGAGCCATAATCCGAACGTAGCGGTCATCCACTGCAATAGTAGCCCTTGGGTGGCCTGAGCGAGGCATGTCATCGACAGTTCCTGTCTCTCTCTGTATCTCCTCCATTTCCGAACAACATCGCTTTGGTTCACTCCGAGACGCCTGGACACTTCCTTTTTTGAGAGCCCTTTCTGGCACAAAGTAACAATGCGGACTTGATCGAACCACGGTATTAACCACCTAGGAATGCTTGAACTACAGACGCCGGCCGCGGTGGTCTAGCGGTTCTAGGCGCTCAGTCCGGAACCGCGGGACTGCTACGGTCGCAGGTTCGAATCCTGCCTCGGGCATGGATGTGTGTGATGTCCTTAGGTTAGTTAGGTTTAAGTAGTTCTAAGTTCTAGGGGACTGATGACCACAGATGTTAAGTCCCATAGTGCTCAGAACCTTCTGAACCATTTTTTTTAACTACAGACAACACGAGCCAGAACCTTCTGAACCATTTTTTTTTAACTACAGACAACACGAGCCGTGTACCTCCTTCCGGGTGGAATGATGAACCGATCGGCTGTCCAACCCCCTCCGTCTAATAGACGCTGCTCATGCATGGTTGTTTACATCCTTGAGCGGGGACTGTGTCTATATTACAATATCCACAGGAGTTCTGGAACCGGGGTGATGCAAAACTTTTTTTGATGTGTGTAAATAAACAGAAGAATAAAACCGACTGAACTGTATTTGGCAAACGAAATAGACTTTTAGAAACTGAGCTTCCCATGTGACTAGAATGGAAAGGTTCAGTCAGTATGCGTTACCTATTTTGGGTTAGGAAGCGAGGCATGGATTTTCGCAATGAAAACCATTTAGAACTGAGGGCATTTCAGAGTGAAATGTAAACATGTGTGTTGGAAACTGCTAGGAGATACGAACAAGCAAACAAATGGATCAGGGAAAGGGTTGCAGTGGAAGACCTAGTTATGACCGTAGTGGGAATGAAATGGCGGTGGGTGAAGCAGATAACTATGTGAATGAATCAAAAAAAGTTCTTTGCTGGTTTCCAAGAGTTAATAAAAAGCGTAGACGACAAACTGATGGAAGGTGGATGGATAACAATAGGGTACCCATGGATTAAGACTGTTACGTTTCAAGAAATCTGGTGGTGGTAGGGTTTATCCAGCAGTGAGTGTCGAGTGGCTGGTAATATATATCTTCCTCGTCACTGCATTATGGTGTTCAATCATACCAATGCACGCTCACTCTAGAGAGGTTTATGGTTTGATCTGACCACTTAGAGATGATTTACATTTAACAGTAGACGTGTTGTCCATGCATATCAGTTGGTGACGTAAATAGACACAATAGAAAAGTATTTCATTGTTGGGTATGAAATCTGTTTACCAAGCAGCGAAGGAATTGGCCAAAATAATGACAAATCTGTCCATTTTTCGCTTATCAAAATACCTGATATTTTAGGAGAAACATTGCAAAATAAACAATTAGGTATAAGAATCTCGTTTTCGTGGGATTCACCTCATCGACTCGATGGCGATGAAGACCAGCATTCCTAGCAGCATAGTGAACCCCAATCTACCATTTTCCGATTTCAAGACACAGATACTAAAACTGGTCGAGGAAGAATGGTCAAAGGATAGCGCCTTTCAGTCAGCCACGCTACGATACGGTATCAAAAGGGTGAAGAAGGGGACGTAAGCACTTACTACTTTCCTATAATTTATTCGAAGTACAGAAAACCCGTTTACTGCGAAACCTTTGAAAATGATGTCCCTTTCCACAAGTGTTACTGTTAACAGTGTCATGTAGACACTCAGATATGCAAAGAAATTTTCCATTTAATAAGAGATAGTAACGTATGTTTATGAAATGTGGTACGATGTTAATGGATAATAACGTCTGTTTATGAAATATGATATTCTATTAATGGTTACGTAAACAATTTAATCTCCATGCGTATGTTCTCCAGTTTCTGTTGAGTTCTTTTAGATATTCTATTTTTTCTACAGTTGATATTATGTCAATGTTCTTTAGTTGAAGTATTTTGTCTATGTGGATACTGTAAAATAATCCGAAACCATAAATCAGACTCATTATACTCATTATATTGTGATTCCTCTGTATAGATTCTTTTATAATGGCCTCAGCAGTACGATTCAATAAATGAAACGCACATAATAAAAAGGATAGCCGCGACACACGAGCCAACGCGCTCGTTTGCTTGGCGTTTCTTTCACGCACAGCGGAGATATTCAGCTTCGGGCTGCGCTCGGGCGCTATAATACGATTAATCAAACGCGTCGCGAGCCTCATTTGTCAGTTTATTTACCTCTCCTGGAATAGATCCGTCCTCCTCAAGTCAGTTGCAGACAGCCTGTGTAAATCTCCGCTAATTCGAATCTAAATTAAGGAACGTTCTGTAATAAAATAACCCCACCTCAGAACAGTCGCGAGCTTTTTATTGGGATTGATTTCTTAATTTCCATTCTAAACTCACATTTATGTGTGCATCACAGAATTATCACATCGATTTAACAATGCGTCGGGTAGATTAGCTGCAGCACAAGGTGCTCTTTGAGTGCGGTGTTGTTCTTGAGAACAATAACGCATTCTTCGACGGACAGGCGTGTCAAGCAGTCTCTCAAACATTCCGGGTCAGAAATACCTCGCGCCTGCGCCTGCCCTCACTCGGCGATACATTCCCCTCCGCTACCGGGCGACAGTTTCCCTCTTGCGCTGTCTGTCTCTTTTGGGACAGTGACACCGATAGCTTCTAGTACTGGATGTTTTGCACTACTTTAACTGGGCTGTCTACCAATTCTTCCCGTTACAAAACAAACCAAGAACACACATTCACTGACCCATTTCGAAACATTATTTATAGGATTTTCAACGGGAATGACCCTAATCGAAACGTAGCCAGGTTTTGCAGAAGTTAAGTGTGGGAATTTAGGGGAAGTGAATTTGATATGTCAGTCCAACCATAACCATTTACAAACATTGAACAAAGTAGTGTCAATAACTTGACATAAATTCCTCATTTTTTCATCAAGTTTTCTGAACTGTACAAATGTGAGAAGAATCTGACCTGAGGTACCTAAACCGAAACGTGCAACAGACGGCTTCATTCATACTGCACCTTGACAAAAGTATTCCACCTTGTATGCAAGATATATGACACACATGAAATATCCCCATTCTTCGAGAAGAATGCTGAAAAGTACTAATACAGAGGAAGGGAACAACTAGTAGAAGCCAGTCTAGGGAAAGATCATTTTGGGTTCCGGTAAAATGTAGACAGTGAAACAGTACCGACCCTACGAGTTATCTTAGAAGATAGTGTCAAAAGAAGGAAACCGACACTTAAAGCGTTTGTCGATTTATAGAAAGCTTTTGACAAGAATACATGGGTTTAACACTGAAGATAGCAGTGGTAAAATACCTGAAACGGGACAAAATCCACAGCTTGTACGGAAACCAAACTTGCAATTATCGGAATGGAAGGACATTAAATGGAAGCGGTAGTTTAGAATGGAGTGAGACAACGTTGTAGCCTATCCCCGATGTTATTCAATCTATACGGGGTGGTTATATTTAAACTTTGGCTACTTGAGAGGGCCCACATGAAAAACGAGTGCTCTTTGGACAATGAAACTTTGTGGAAAACTTGTGTGGACATGCGTAAGAGATGTAACGAAGAAAGGATCGAAGGAAATAGATTTTAATTTTCACATAAGAGGGGTAACTTTTGTTAATTGCGTACCATGTTTACGTTCCAGATTACAAACATTGCTTGATGTGACGACCATCTGCATCTATGACAGCCTGGAACCGCACTAGAGTTCCCATTTCACAACTATTCACTACACTTTCCGAACGGTGTACCATGAAATGTACAGCTCTCGTGATACAGCTCGTGCATTGCTTGAAGGCCGCAATTCGCGTACGCCATTCTCAGCCATGGCGACAATAACTTCAACAATTTTTGGCGCAGTTCACGGTCGTCCTCTCCCAGGAACAATTCCCAAATCGACAGTTAATTTGAATTTCCAAATCATGTTCTTCAACCCCGGTGCGGGAAGAAGACATCTTCGTAGTCCTTTAATGCGTTGATACTTGCGAAGAGCAGCAGCACTGTTGCTGTTGTTTTGACAAAACAGGTTTACGTCGAAAGCCCTGTTCACACTGTCCAGATCCATGATGCCTGTGTGCAACCCTAATGCACACTGATGGTTGTGTTTCAACCCTACGTCACCGTACCAGTACCGGCGCCAAACGGCAATTCATGATACTAACACTACTAACAATGCAAATCCTTCAATGGACATTGAAATGCCTGGGCTAGCAGGACATAGTGTGTTAGGTTGTGGAAAGGGGCCAAAAGGAGTTCCTGTGAGTTGCACTCAACACACAAACTTTATTTATTCACACACATTATTACAACAAGAATGCAAAACCCTCAAAACTTTAATAGACCTCCTTGATTAACTTTAGATCGGCTGAAGGCCACACTTAAAATGGAAGACATAAGGCCCAAGCAAAAATTGAAATACAAGGTTCTTGAGGAGGTTTCACCCAAGAATATTTTCCAAATCTTCAATTTAATCGGGTGAAGGCCTTAGCAATTTAATTTTAATGGAACTAGGCTGGAGGTCGCATATTAAGCCATAAGAGGAATTTCAAACAAAAGGCAGAAAGCCTTATCTTAAAACATTTCATGCAAATTGGGCTGAAGGCCCCATTCAAAAGCATAACAATCTTATGCCTTAAGGGCAAGAGAAGAAGATTAATTTAAGAGATATTAAAACTCGGCTGAAGGCGGCGACTCACCAACAAATAATTTAACGACTTAAGCCCTAGAAGAAGAGTTTCAACTTTAAAGGGCAGAAGGCCGTATCTTAAAACATTTCATATAAAATAAAGAATAACAATCTCATGCCTTAAGCGCAATACAAGTGTTATAACCAGGAATAACACAATAACCTCTTCAGTCTGGTTTATTAAATCACAAATCACTTTTTAACAATTATGTTAGCCAAGCGTCTACCCAGGCTCACACTCAGAAGCAATGCAGAATTAAAGTTTGGTTATACCAATGGCCGAATGTGCATGGAGGGGTGCACGTCCCGTAATTATTTCCAAGTCCAGTGAAGTTCAGTCTCTCCAAGTGAAGTCGCAAGCTTTTCCGCCGAGCAGCCAGGTAACCTCGAGTGGTGCGGCGAGTCATCCACAAGCAGCTGGAACACAGCGTACTGCACTTCCCGATGAGAACTGTTGTTTACGGCGGCGGCCGGGTTTATATAAGGCTTGCTAGTTAATGGAGCCGTCGGCTGGGGTCGCTGTTTCCCAGGGAAAACCAATCGCAATGTTTCCTGGCGTAGCCAATTGCTGTGTGCTGACAAACGCGCGCGCGCGAAGGCGGCCAGCGATGGTAGCCGCGAGCCGCCCGGAGAAGTGCGGCCAGCGATGGATTTCTCGGCCACCTAAGGGAACGTGCGTGTGAAGACGGCCAGCGATGGAAGCAGCGGGCCGCCCAGAGAAGTGCGGCCAGCGATGTATTTGGCGGCCGCGTACTGGAGCGCGTTGTTCGGTGTTTGTTAGAAGTGGTGTATACCACAACAAGGACATTAATTTAAGAGATATTAATACTCGGCTGAAGGCCACATATCAACAAAATATGTTTAACGGCTTAAGGCCTAGAAAGAGTTTCAATCTAAAAGGCAGAAGGCCTTATCTTAGAACCTCTCCAGTAAAATTCGGCTGAAGGCCCCATATAAAAATATAACAATCTCATACCTTAAGGTTGAAAAATGGTTCAAATGGCTCTGAGCACTATGCGACTTAACTTCTGAGGTCATCAGTCCCCGAAAGCTTAGAACCACTTAAACCTAACTAACCTAAGGACATCACACACATCCATGCCCGAGGCAGGATTCGAACCTGCGACCGTAGCGGTCGCGCGGTTCCAGACTGTAGCGCCTAGAACCGCTCGGTCACAGCGGCTGGCCATGCATTAAGGGCAAGACAAGAACATTAATTCAAGAGATATGGATACTCGGCTGAAAGCCACACTTCAACCAAATAACTAAAACTCAAACAGTGAAGTTACTATGTAATAGACACGGAACGGCGCTCAGAAGTTTCCAAGGGTCGGCCTGTTATTGTAACACCAACGCCCGTTAGGCGAGACAGGCAGCCTGACCAACAACTTCTAAATCGGAAGGCAACCCAACCGACAGACAGCCGACCTAACCGACCAACTATCTGATTTCGGTGAGCAGACCAAAAACACTACAACCAAAATGCCAGCGAGGCGAAGAGACCAGTAACACTCGTCTTCAAATGTTGGTTTCTTAATAAATCAAGGCACAATAACTACTGACATGCATGAACATCGCAACGGCTGTGGAACTACACGCCGTGGCGGACAGCATCAACACGGCAGGAAAACACTCACTCGCTGCTCTGTCGCAAGCGACCAACTAGCCTCTGCAGTACACAGACAGCATTACAGCATTTAAAGCATTGCTCAGTCGAACTGGCACAGGGTACACAGTGATGTACGAAACATTGCCACAAGAAACTCGAAAACTCGTAAAACAATTCACTGATGAAGAACTAGAACAAATCACCGGCGGACACACACACAAACCGAAGGACGGTCGGTGACGAAACTCACGTCGTCTGACCAGACGACCGACCAACAACCAACCGAGGTCGTTGCCACTCAAACCATGTGTGCCCGCTGTCCGTCGGGAAATGAGAGACACGGCGATCCGGGCACACTGGCTCGGACCCAATCATGCAGAGGCAACTCTTGCCTCTTGGCCACGACGTCTCCGCACAAGAAGGAACCGAGCTACGTCCAGCAAGATGACCCAGTGACGAGGCCGAGAAACGGTCAAAGACCAAACACACGTCGCCCAAAGAGGTGACCAACTGAACGACCGATCAACGGTCGATCCCGCTGCCATCTCCGTCCGTCGGACAGTTCATCCTGTGTCGCGAGCGGTTGGCGAGTACTGGCTGTCTGCGCCTCCCTAGCGCTCCGTCCCCGACTGCTGCAACGTCCCGACTGCACTTCTGCCGCATTCCAACTCCAACCGCTCCAGGTCCGATCTCCCCTCACGACACACGACGACCAGGAAATAATAGCCGTCCAGCAAAGATAATACGACAGGGCTAATATCGATACGCGTTGCTGCTGCTGCCACTCACGGGCAGGCAAGACACCAATTCAGTGACACCAGTAATTGAAATTAAAATGACCAGGCGGCCGTACGGTAAAAACAAGATGTTAAATAATAGATGGCACGAACATGAGCCACGCACGACTCAGACAGACTGAACATCAATCATATAAAGTTTGGTACCAATACGGTAAATAGTTATGCATCTACACTGTCTCAAGCAGCGAAAGTTTAATTACAGCCACTCTGTACATTGAGCAAGACGTATACGAAACCGAAGAGAAATGTATAAAAGTAATTAAAGTTTAGAGAGAAGAAATGTAAACTATAACATTGGCCAGCGACATACTAATTTTGTCAGACAGTAAAAGGCTAGAAAGAGCAATTGAACAAAATTAACAGTATTTTGAAAAGTGGTTATAAGATAAACATAAAAATAAAACAATTATAAGGAAGGTAAGCGAATGAAATCAGAAGATGATGACTTAATTATATTAGGAAATGAGACGCAGAAAGTAATAGACGAGCTTTGCTGTTTGAAGGGGGACGTGGCAAAATATTTGTCTATTGCAGAACTAAAGAGAATATAAAATGCATCGTGCCAATAGTAAGTAAAGCTTTTCTAAAAAGGAGAAATATGTTATTTGTGACTGCAGGTTTCCTCGGCGAATTTCATATATGAAATCTTCACGCATTCCATCGAAACGTTGCTACGAGACGACGACGCTATTCGGCTGACAATCCGTGAAGACTTCATTATGAGAAATATGTTAACATCTAAAATAAATTTAATTAGCAGAAAATCCTTTCTGATAAGTTTGTCTGGAGTGTAGCCATATGCGGAAGTGAAAAGTGGATGACAGGGAGAACAGATTGGAAGATAATAGAAGCTTTTGAAATGTGGTGCTGCACAATTCCTCAGGATTAGATGGGGACAGGAGAAAACTAATGAAGATGTATTCAGTCGAGTCAGGGAGTAAAGGAAGTAACAACATAACTCTACTAAAAGAAGGATAGGTTGATAGGACACATCCTGAAGCAACGGGGAATAGTTTCTGTGGTAATGGAGGGACGTGTGGGGTACCACACTTGATTATTGTAAGCAGATTCAAGTGGATACGGTTTGCAGTAGTTATACAGAAATTAAGAGGCCTGCAAAGGATGACTAGCATCAGACCAGTCTTCGGGCTGAAGACAACAACGACAACAACAACCGCGCGGGGTAGCCACGCTGTCTTGGGCGCCTTGCCACGATTTGCGCGGCTCCCCCGGTCGGAGTTTCGAGTCCTCCCTCGAGAATGTGTGTATGTATGTGTGTGTGTGTGTGTGTGTGTGTGTGTGTGTGTGTGTGTGTGTGTGTTGTCCTTAGCGTAAGTTAGTTTAAGTTAGGTTATGTGGTGTGTAAGCCTAGAGACATATGACCTCAGCAGTTTGGTCCCATAGGAACTTACCACAAATTTTAAAATTTTTTCCAACAACAACTGTAACGCGCTCGCCTTATCTTCTGTTTCCCCCTGGCACAAACACAACCTTGGAAATGTTACGAGCCGCCAGTATGCTCGGGGTCGTTATGCTTTCTTGATCGAATGTCAGTTCTGGCCCCATACACTTCCAGCGAGGACCAATTGACGCTGACCAGTTAATTGCCGCATCCGTGACAACAGTGGCAAACCTTTTAGAAGTATATTACACAACCGTACCTAGAGTTGTAACAGCAGAGTTCATGTGAAAACGCCAACTACCAACAACAATATTTACAACAATGGACATAAAATTAAAATTGCCGAGAGTTAATGGAAGTTCTTAATAGGGAATATTGCCTCTAATAGTGAAAATACTTGGCCTGCCGGAGTGGCCATGCGGTTCTAGGTGCTACGGTCTGGAGACGACCGACCGCTACGGTCGCAGGTTCGTATCCTGCATCGGGCATGGACGTGTGTGATGTCCTTAGGTTAGTTAGGTTTAATTAGTTTTAAGTTCTAGGCGACTGATGACCTCAGAAGTTAAGTCGCATAGTGCTCAGAGCCATTTGAACCATTTTTTTTAAAATACTTGTATGAAAATGACTGCTAAGCATTATATGCGCCTAGAGAATGGTAAAGAACAGTCATGGCAGAACTGCTATTGCTAAACTTTTTGCACACCAAGGAACGCTATTTATTTTTAATCGTAATCATATACAACCAGAAGTGCGGTCTCTCTTGGGATTCCAAAAGTTGCAGTACTCTGCTTATAAGGGTGGAAATGTTAAATGCAGGTTTGATGAACGCTAACAGTAAATAATGCGTATTCACTGATTTCTTCTGTCACTGAGTTTGAATCGAGATATTTTTGCCACAACGCAAAACAAATGGTGCCATTTAGCCTCTTCCAGGACATCTCAAGAACGTTGTATGCCTTTTTCCCGTTTTTGCAAGATATATTCTAGATAACATTGAGTGCTAGCCAGTATGTGTATGAGCTCATCAGATAAAATGCTAGTCGCCCCCTTAAAAGGGCGCTGTTCACATGGAAGAGCTGCAGATGGTGTAGTACTGGTACCAGTTGGTCGTGTGAACTTCCACCGCTGAAGTAAGTCACAGCAGTGAAGTGGCATGTATGTGCCAGTCGGTTGTGAGGAATCGGCGTGGTAGGATGGATCGACGTGAAGACATGGCAGAATGACGGAAAGGAGCTATAGTGTTTGGACGTGACATTGACCACACCTCCATTAAAGTCGTCCGATTTGTTGCTGCATCAGAGCGGACTGACCTACGTACCTATCAGGAATGTTGCACCACTCGCAGTCATGCAAAACGGTGTAAGAATGGTAATAGTAAAACTGTCGTAACTGACAGCGGCCTGGGACGTGTGTTATGTCTTGTCAATGGCAACTGGTTTCAAACCCGACACGAATCGCACCCGTCAGTGAATGCACTTCCATTTCAGCCAGTTTACGTGTAAACGTTACGAAGGGAACTACATACAATTGTTTTCTTTTTTTTTCGGGTACCCCGCTAACGGCCGTTGCTCTTAGCGGCATCTAAAACTGCACGTCTTCAATTGACCAGACAACACAGAAACTGGGTAGCAGCTGAGTTACGGAGGGGAGACGTGTAGTGTTGTTCTACGACCCAATGATATGTTTAAACTGCAGTGTGTGGAAGGTGTAGTTCAGAGCTGAGGTGGTTCTGTGATGTTTTGTGCATGTATTGGGCCCATTCATTCAGGTTACGGCGAATTTGCCTTTGTTTTACATCTTCATGATGAGTATGCTGTCAAAAGTCGCGACCTAAATTGGAATAACCACATGAAATAGTTGTAGGAAAAGCAGATGAAAGGCTGAGGCTCAATGGAAGGATATTAAGAAAATATAAATTATCCACGAAAGTAACTCGTTCTACCCTCAGTTCCCCCATGCGCCAGTCGCATGTATGGAAACAGCATACTAAGGTGAGTCAACGTGATGACAGGACAGAATGGTAGAAAGGAGCTATTGTGTTTGGCCGTGACCACGACAACCTGGACTTTCGACCGATTCATGAGTATTATTTGCCGCCGGCCGGGGTGGCCGAGCGGTTCTAGGCGCTACAGTCCGCAACCGCGCGATCGCTACGGTCACAGGTTCGAATCCTGCCACGGGCATGGATGCGTGTGATGTCCTTAGGTTAGGTAGATTTAAGTAGTTCTAAGTTCTAGGGGACTGATGACCTTAGAAGTTAAGTCCCATAGTTCTCAGAGCCATTTGAACCATATTATTTGCCAGTGTGGTCCCTTACCAGGTAGGATTCATAAAAGAGATTAAAAGAGATAGAGAAGAGCCAATACAGGGCGACGAGTTTCGTCACGTGTTCGTTTAGTGAACTCAGATGCGCAACGGAAATGTTCAATAAAATTCAGTAGCTGCCGCTAAAAAAGAGATGTTGTGCCCCTCGGAGTAGGCTATTCTCAAAATTCCGAGAACATTAGTTCAAAGAATTGTCAAGTAATATACACTGAAGAGTCAAAGAAATTGGTACACCTGCCTAATATCGTGTAGGGTCCCCGCGAGCACGCAGAAATGTTGCAACACGACGTGGCATGGACTCGACTAATGTCTGATGTAGTGCTGGAGGGAATTGACACCATGAATCCTGCAGGGCTGTCCATAAATCCTTAAGAGTACGAGGGAGTGGAGATGTCTTCTGAACAGCATATTGCAAGGCATCCCAGATATGCTCAATAATGTTCACGTCTGGGGACTTTGGTGGTCAGTGGAAGTGTTTAAACTCAGAAGAATATTCCTGGAGCCACTCTGTAGCAATTCTGGACTTGTGGAATGTCTCATTGCCCTGCTGGAATTGCCGAAGTCCGTCGGAATGCACAGTGGACATGAATGGATGTAGGTGATCAGACAGGGTGCTTAAGTATGTGTCCCCTGTCAGAGTCCTATCTAGACGTATCAGGGGTCTCATATCAATCCAACTGCACACGCCCCACACCATTACAGAGCCTCCACCAGCTTGAACAGCCCCTTCGGACGTGCAGGGTCCATGGATTCATGAAGTTGTCTCCATACCCGTACACGTCCATCCGCTCGATACAATTTGAAACGGGACTCGTCTGACCAGGCAACATGTTTCCATTCATCAACAGTCGAATGTCGGTGTTGACGGGCCTAGGCGAGGCGTAAAGCTTTGTGTCGTGCACTCGACAAGGACACACGAGTGGGCCTTCGGCTCCGAAAGCCCATATCGATGATGTTTCGTTGAATGGTTCGTACGCTGACATTTGTTGATGGTGCAGAACTGAAATCTGCAGCAATCTGCGAAAGGGTTGCACTTCTGTCCGGTTGGAAGATTCTCTTCAGGTGTCGTTGGTCCCGTTATTGCAGGATATTTCTCCAGCCGCAGCAATGTCGGAGATTTGATGTTTTACCGGATTCCTGACATTCACGGTAAAAATGTTCAAATGTGTGTGAAATCTTATGGGACTTAACTGCTAAGGTCATCAAAATGGCTCTGAGCACTATGGGACTTAACTTCTATGGTCATCAGTCCCCTAGAACTTAGAACTACTTAAACCTAACTAACCTAAGGACATCACACAACACCCAGCCATCACGAGGCAGAGAAAATCCCTGACCCCTAAGGTCATCAGTCCCTAAGCTTACACACTACGTAAACTAAATTATCCTAAAGACAAATACACACACCCATGCCCGAGGGAGGACTCGAAGTTCCGCCGGGATCAGCTACACAGTCCATGACTGCAGCGCCTAAGACCGCTCGGCTAATCCCGCGCGGCCATTCACGGTACACTCGTGAAGTGTTCGTACGGAAAAATCCACACATCATCGCTACCTCAGGTATAGTGTGTCCCATCGCTCGTGCGCCTACTACAAAACTACGTTCAAACTCACTTAAACCTTGATAACGTGTCATTGTAGCGGCAGTAGCCGATCTAACAACTGCGCCAGACACTTCTTGTCTTATATAGGGGTTGTCGACCGCAGCGCCGTATTTTGCTTGCCTACATATCTCTGTATTTGCATACGCATGCCTATACCAGTTTCTTTCACATTCGCGAGATAAGGACGATGAGAAAATCACAGAAAGTAGGGCTCGTATGGGTCTTATCAACGGTCGTTCTTTCCACACAGTCGCACATCATCCTCGAATGGAATTGGTGGGAGAGGACGGAGTGGTGGGGGGTGGGCGGGGCGCTGTAGCTGCTCCATAAGTACCCTCTGCACACACCCTTAGGTCGCTTGCGGAGTGGAGATATAGACGTAGAACGGGTTCTGGACCATCACTGGATGAAGATTCACCGAATGTGCTACGTGACACTAGAATACTGCCCGTTTCGCGTGCATCTTGGTAATGGGTTTGATCAGCAGTTTAGCTGCAGATGTTGTAATTACCATAGACACAGTATATTACTATTGCTCTTTCACTCCGCAAACACTGGGGAAGTGGAACAAGTTGTTTTGTATGTCCTTCCTATAGTAAAGAAAGAGTTACTCTGGAGATAGCAGTCCCTACTCGGACCATTATCTGCCCATCGCATTCCACAATTCCTGTGGGATTTCTGTTCTCTACAACGAAATAGAATTGAATACACGTGCGAGAAGTTTCACGAGTACAGCATTCCTGTTAGGAGCACCGTATGCTTCAGCCATGCAGCCGAGTGTACGTGTAAAGTTCTCAGATGCCTGTCTAGCACGTCTGCGTACATAATGTGTTATTTCATGTAATCTGCTGCGCAGTTAAGGGAAATTGTCCATGTAAATAAAAAAAAGTCGTGTGACGAGGGCCTCCCGTCGGGTAGATTGTTCGCCTGGTGCAAGTCCTTCGATTTGACGCCACTTCGGCGACTTGCGCGTCGATGGGGATGAAATGATGATGATTAGGACAACAAAACATCCAGTCCCTGAGCAGAGAAAACCTCCGACAGAGCCGGGACTCGAACCCGGGCACTTTGGATTGACATTCTGTCGCGCTGACCACTCAGCTACCGGGGGCGGACTCCATACAAATGATACGTCGTGAGAGAGCATTTGAGAGAGACATGGCCTATTTTCTTCCCTATCATTCTACAATCCAAGTTTTCGCTCTGTCTCTATCACTTCGTCATCCGTCGTACTTTAAACCGTAATCTTCCTTTTTTCTGTTCTACATTTTCACCCTACACACTTCCCGCAGTTACCGAATTAGCTCTTGTTTGATGCATCAGCAAGTGTCCTCTCAACCGAGCCCTTCTTTCAGGGAAGTTGTGCCATGAAAATCTTTTCTCCTCATCTCGTTTCAGTATCTCGTCATTGGATATCGATCAACTCATCTAATCTTCGACATACATCTATAACACCATATTTCAAAAGCTTGCATTCTCTTCTTGTGTCTACTGCTTATCGGGCACAGTTCACTTCCGTATGAGACCACACTCCAAATAAATACTTTCAGACTGACTGCGTAATACTTAAACCCATTTTTGATGTTAACAAATTTCTCTTTTTCAGAAAATATTATATTTCGACTGCCAGTTTGTAGTTTTCATCCTGTTTGTTTTTGTAATTGTCAAGTCATTCCGCTGCCCAAATAGCAAAACTTATCTGAACCTTACACTGCGTCGTTTCCTAATCTAATTTCCTCCACATCACGTGATTCTTTTCGATTAGGTTTCATTACCCTTGTTTTCTTTTTGTTAGGGTTTATTTTATTGCGTCTTTTCCATACATTATCCATTCCTTTTGACTGATCTGCAAGTAGTTTTTTGTGTCTGATAGAATTACAATGTCATCGAGAAACCTTAACAGTTTGATTTATTCACCGTTAACTATGATCCCCTTACCATTGTTCTCTTTAGTTTACTTTTCTGCAAGTTAAATATTGTGGTTGAATATCATGGAGAATATATACAACCAACTACACCTTATCTTTCATGTCCTCCCACTCTTAGAACTGCAGTTTGGTTTCTTTACAAGTTGTAGATTATCTTTCGTTTCCTGTATTTAACACCTACGAACTTCCGAATTCCAAAGCGTGTATTAAATCAAAATTGTCAAAAGCTCTTTTTAAATCAAAAAATGCCATAAATGTAGGTTTGGCTTTCTTCAGCCTATCCCCTAACGTAAGTCGTAGGGGCGGTGTTGTTCGGCATGTTGCTACATTTTTCCAGGAACTTAACTGATCTTCCTCCAAATCTAATTTCACCAGAGGTTCAATCCTTCTGTAGCGGAGTTGTAAAACTACCGTAGACTATCATAAGTAAGCGTGGACAGCGGTATTTTTCCTAGTAGACCTGGACAATTAAGATCCTACCAGCATTACCTGTACACTACGTGTGTTGCATACCTATTGGGCTTTACCTCATTTCGATAGCTTTGTTTACATATGCGATCAGTGTCTTACTAGATTCTCCTTGAAACCGGGAGATTTGAACCGTATAGAAACTGAGTGAGCATATATAAAGGGCCATGTAATTTACGAAACATTAGCATGTGAAACCAGTTGTTCAGCATGCGTCATCGTTCTGAAGTATGGGAATTATACAATAGAAGGACCATCGAAAAAAAGACGAAAGCCACGTCGTGTAATTACTGCGGAACCATATTCAACTTGCAGAAAAGTAACCTAAAGAGAACAGTGGTAAGGGAATCATAGATAACGGAGAATAAATCAAACTTTTAAGGTTTTCCGATGACATTGTAATTCTATCAGACACAACAAACTACTTGCAGAACATATATCATAATGTAGTGGCTACCCACCTACGAGACCACTTTCAGGAGTGTAAACTCTTTCCACAATCTAACGTGTGGCTCAGGAACCTTTACAGAGATCACGAACATTGATGAGCAATCAAGTCCCTCGAACGCAACATCATCAAATTCATCGGTGACCCCTACAACTGTAGACGAAGTCGTCGCTAGAACTATTTATGCTTCAGGAGCTCGTTAGCAATGCTAGAGACCCAGTGCTGGAAGAAAGCTTTTTATTTAAAACGTCCTGGCTAGGAGCCACTTAATCACCATGCGATGAGTACGATGCTGCTGAATGCTGAATATCAACGCGTTCGCGCTGTTGTCATAGATAAGATTAATCGATCACATGCTGTAGCTTTAATTTCCGATGTATGGACAGATGTGTTCGGACACTAAGTGAATAATTTCATTGCTATGACACCAGAATCAATTTTGTTCAAGAGTATTCGTCCTGGTGAGTGCAAAGAAGCAGCGAAATTTATCACTTCAAGCCTTACCACAGCTGTTCAAGAGATAGGGGACGAAAAGTTAATAGCTGTGATCACCGACAACGCAAGAAACAAGCAGAATGCCAGAAGAAACGTGGAAGAAAAGTACATGGATATAACATGTGTGGATTGTGGTGCACATTGCATTAAACTCCTCATCAAAGACATCATGGTTGTACCTGTACTCCAGGAGATACTCCAGCTCAGTAAGAAAAAAAAAGTATCCAAATTCAGTTATGTACCTTTTGCTCTGTTGGAATTCAAGCAGAAAGAAAATGCTGAATTATTCTGTAACTTTGCCAACCAATTGGGCTGGAGTTGTAATAAGTTTTTGAGAGTCTGATAACGAACAAGGAGGCTGTTCTAGAATCCACTGTTTCCCCTTCACGTCGTTTTGATCACACAGTAAGAATCCCCATATTAAAGAGAGACACATGGGATAAACCTGAACAGGCACGTCACTTACTACGACCAGTGTCTATTGCCATCACCCAACTTGCGACAGACTATGTACTGTCGTCAGATGTGCAGCATCACTTCAGTGAAACTGCAGTAGAGGTGGACCTTATAAAAACAATAGCTCAGTGCTATCACCAGAAGACCAGCTATGCATTACATCTGCCATTACAAACAGAACAAAATCCACCTGCAAGTCTATCCATGCTGTGGCATATCCTTTAGATACACGGTATAAAGGCACTAGTCTGTATGCTGAATATGAAAGCCATGCATTGCTGTTCATCCGCTCTTTGTGTCAATTCGCGGTATATGAAAGAGGACGTACGCTACCTACTGTCGCTGGATTTAGAACTTGCAATTGTTTGTTCCCCTCAGATGGCGTGTGGGCTGCTTTTGAAATTGTCTTGTACCTAGTGGAAAGGATCGTGTAGCCGTCACCCGCTGAGCTATGTCGCCTGAAAACTTCTCAGTGTACCACTATCAACAGCTGCAAGCGAGCGCAATTGGTCAGCGCATGGGAGGAGCCATAGTAAAATTAGAAACAGGCTTTCTCCTCCAACAAGCTAGAAGTTGGTTTCCATGCAGTGAAACCTACGTTATATGGAAGACAAGGAATCTGCATCTTTAAAGATGTCAGGAAGCTCCACTGAGTATCCCACACCTCAGATCGGAGATACTGATTATGATATGGAGCCGTGTTATTTTGAACGGAAAGTACACTTCTTATTTTGATCACAGCGGCCAAAGTCATGGTCACAAGCAGCAGGTTTGGCGATCATTATTTCAGAATGTCTCATTAATTTTCTTAAATCGTTCTATTTTGTGTTGAAAAGTGTTCCACAAATTCAAATTAATTTCCCGAAAATTTGGGACTAAACTACTGTCATACGACTGAAAGGAAACCATTTTAATTACGTTACGCCAACAGGGAAATAAAATAACATTCATATTTCTTTTACTTCACATCGTGAAACGTATATCCATATTAGTTATCTTTTTCAATATCAACACTCTACAATATATGAAAAATTGTAACATTTTTTTCTGCATAGTTATCCTCCTGTCTGTTACTTACAGAATAAACAATGCCTATAAAAATGGAATTATCAAAGTTTATTTCAGGTTTTATTCGGAAAGTGTAGAGTTGTATCAAGAAACAGGGGGTGTTGTGGTAAAAATAGAGAAACAACACAGATTTATCCCACAGCGCCAGAAAACCCCATTTCCTCAAAAACATGTGAAGAAAAAATGGGTCAAATATCCCTTGACAGTCCGTCAAGCTTAGTCATAAATTTATCACTAATAACAGGGAACTCTTGCCTTCGATCATTATGAAGACCGTCCTATTGCGTACAAAATAACACTAATAGTGTATACATTTATGTTTGTGCACGTAAACTGTGCTCGCGTCAAAAGTAATTGCTTTGGTTGTTTAAAAGCGCAGAAGTTATCGGACCAACTCATTTTATTACCTATAACATGCCATTTATATTCTGTAAGAATGTAACGTAAACAATGGACTAACACTGAATGATGTGCGGTTCTAATTACGTGTAAAACAAAAAATAAAAATAAGAGTTGTCGTCGGGTCCCAGTTTCTCTCTTTTATATTCATTTATGTTTCTTTCCCTACAAATGCTACAAATATTACCGGTAATCCTACCATTTCCTACGTCATTTAAGTACTGTACCAAAAACTCAGAACAGTAGATTTGGTAAAGCGCAGCTCTATTCTGTAGACAATTTGTGAATTTGTGTAGGTATTTTACAACCATGAATTATTAAACCGATGATTCTCTTTCACCTTTCAGCACCTATTTTCTTTGGCACTGGGATTATTACATTCGTATTTAAATCTGAGGGTATTTCGCCTGTTGCATAAATGCAACATACCGTCTAGAACAGTTTTGTCATAGTTGGCTCTTGAAAAGCTTCTAATAATTCTCAAGGAATATCGTCTTTCAGAGCTGCATTGTTTCGAATTAGATCTTTCAGTGCTATGTCCAGTTCTTCTCGCGGTGTCGAATCCCTCAACTCAACTTCATCTAGTTCCTCTTCTCGTTCCATAAGACTGTATTCAAGTTTCTCTCCTTTATATAGCTCTTCTGTATTTATGTTAGCCGCGCGGTCTCAGGTGCCTTATCACGGTCCGTGCGGCTCCCCCCCCCCCCCCCCCCCCCCCCCCCCCGTCGTAGGTTCGAGTCCCCCCTCGGGCATGGGTGTGTGTGTTGTCCATAGCGTAAGTTAGTTTAAGTTAGATTAAGTAGTGTGTAGGCTTAGGGACCGATGACCTCAGCAGTTTGGTCCTATAAGACCTTACCACAAATTTCCAAATTTCTGTTTATTTTATTATAAATCCAGTGACGGATCACAAATGTTTATTATTCAGGTTATTAATTTTGGCCCTCTCCAGACCTGAGTAAATGCAGTATACGACACAATTCGTGTTCGTGTCATTGCGTATTTTGATCGTACAGTCACATTAATTAACCTTACAAGCTGAGTAAATGCAGCACACTACACAGTTCGTATCATCGCCTTTTTTGATAGTACAGTGACATTAATTAGCCACACAAGTTTAATGTGCCTGTAACATCAAAATATGCAGTGACAGGAACTGTGCAGTATACCGCAGTTACTCAGTTCTGAAGATGGGCATCGTTGACCGAAATTAACAATCTGATTAATAAACGTTTGTGGCCCGTGACTGGAATTACAATAAAATAAATAATTCCTGGATTGCTGTAGAACTTTACTGCGACACTGTCGCAACTCGTGCTCTTCTGTATATTTCGTTTCACCTCTCACCATTTCGTTCTTTGATTAGTACTGGGGTACCATCTGAGTCCTTTATGTTCATAGAACTGTTTCATTTTTCTCCAATAATCTTTCATTTTCATATGCGCAGCATATTTTTCTCCATCTTCATGCATGTCTCCACAGTTTTGCATTTCTTCTCTGATCATTCTCTTTTGCCATTTTGCAGTTTTTGTCAGTCTCATTATTTAGATATCTGTAAATCCTTTACTCTGCTTCATTTGTTGAATTTTTGTTCTTCATTCTTCTATTAATTGAATTTAATTTCAGGTGTGTTATCCTCGGATTTTCTAATACATCACCACTCCAGTGGCATGGAGAACGTCTTGGCAATTGATAATGATATTAAACTCTAAGGAAAAAAAAAAAAACAACCGACCAAAGAATTATCCTAATAGGACGGAAATCAGAAGATGTGATATACATGTACAGAAAAATAAATGATTACAATTTCAGAAATTGGACGATTTGTACAAGAGAAAGAGCTTCAGAAATTGAGCAAGACAATATGATTGGTCCACATCTCACCCTTGTGGTAGCAGCCATTCGGCTTGGCATTGGTTGATGGAGTTGTTAGATGTCCTCTTGAGAGACATCGTGCCAAATTCTGTCCAGTTGACGCGTTAGATCTTCGGAGTCCCGAACTGGTTGGAGGGTGCTTCCCACAATGCTCCAAACTTTCTCAATTCGGGATAGATCCGGCGACCTTGCTGGCCAATGTAGCGTTTGGCAAGCACGAAGACAAGCGGCAGAAACTTTCACCGTGTGCGGCGGGCATTATCTTGCTTACATGCAAGCCCAGGGTGGCTTGCCATGAAGGACAACAAAATGGGTGTAAGGCTACTGCGGTTGACAATCAAAGGGGCCATGCTATTAAAAGAAATAGCACCATCACTTCTGGTTGTTGGGCCTATGGCGGGCAACAGTCAGGTTGGTATTCCACCGCTATCCGGGGCGTCTCCAGACTCGTCTTCGCTGGTCATCAGGGTTTAGTTCGAAGTGGGACTCGTCACTGACGACAATTCTAATCCAGTCAATGAGATCACAGGCCGAAGACATCGGCCCGTCGCTCATCGTCAACTGAGTTGAGAGGGCAACAAGCCGACTCTGCGTCAACAGTTCCCAGCTTCTGGCGGCTCAACAGACGACTTCGGACTATTGTGGGCGTGGAACCCTACGGGATAAAAAACTGAACGTCCACGTCGTGAAGATGCCACTGAGGTTAGGTGATGGGAACCTCTATCAACTACAAATGCCTCACGACAGGCAATGACTAGTTCAACAGAGAACTATCGAGACGTACGACACAAGTTGTGGGATTGGATCAGGAGACCACATAATTCTAGCCATTGAGCATACCTGCAAAAACAATTTTTCTTACGGTACTCTTCTATTTAGTGCAGCAGACCTGTTTCACAACGGCTGGACAGCTGGAAACGCCTTGACGCAGCCCTCGGTGCTTAGCGAGCCGGTGCTCGGTGCCCATGCTACGTGGCGCGTCGCGCATCATCAGCTGAGCTGACGTTGTGGAACTGGTCTACAACTCTAAGTTGAGGCATAACGTAAGATAAGTTGTTTTGCAGAAATTCTCAATGGCAAGAATTGCGTAGTGCCCTGATTCAATCCCACAACTTGTGTCGTACTTCTCAGTACTTCACTGCCAAACTAGTGACTAGCTGTCATGTGGCATTTGAAGTTGACAGAGTCTCCCATCAACCCACCTCAGTGTCGTGTTCCCCACGTGGGCGTTCAAGTTTTTGTCCCGCAGGGTTTCACGCCCACGTTGTAAGCACGGATACTGGAGCAAACTACGTGGTCTTCAATGCGGCAGCTGCCTCTAGTCCAAATAGCGATTGGTGGCACGTCGAAGTTAGCGGTATCCGTAACATCGAAGACGAGAAGAAATGGGACGCCACTGAGGGGGAAGGCAGGTTTTATTAAGAGAACTAATTCAGATGGCATGGCTGCAGATTCAGGTTCAGATTCTTTATTCACCATTGAGCACCTGCGGTGGAATAGGCAATTTACGTGGATATCGTATAACATTTTCCTTGAATAGTACCTTACAGCTAAATGAGCATTGCAAATAGTGCCCATAGATGATAACATACACCACAACATAAGATAAATACATTCAGTGACATCGCATAACGAAATTCTTAAAAATTAATGTTGAGTGATTTTAGTTTCATAAATTCCGTTATATTGTAAGAAGGATTGATTAGTAACCAGTTTAGTAGCTTGCTCCTGAAGCTACTTATGTGAGCTGTCCGAGAAGAAAATGGAAGTTTATTAAATATTTTTAGACTATTAATTAGATGGGAATTCCCTGTTCTTGTCAGCCTGTGCCTAGGTATGTCTAATTTTGTTTTGCCTCTGGTATTATGGTGGTGTATGTTTTCCCTCATTTCAAAATCTGCTATATTGTTTTTTGCATACAATGCTGAGGCGTATATATAAAGATTAATAAATATTAATATTTTCAGCTGAATGAACAGTGGCCGGCAGTGCTCTGAACTACCAGAATTGCTTATTGCCCTTATCACTTTCTTCTGAATTTTTAGAACTTCAGTGATGTGAAGAGAGTGTCCTCATATCAGCAGTCCATACTCTATATGTGAGTGAAGGAGTCCAAAATAAATAACTCTTAAATATTCTTTTGTCACCAGGCTCCTCAGTTTCCACATTAAATACATAACTCGAGACAATTTTTTGCAGGTATGATTGATGTGTGTTTCCCACGTCAACTTAGAGTCAACATGAATTCCTAGAATTTTAACTGCTTTCACCTCTACCTCTTTTGACAATCCTAGTATAATCTGTTGGTTTTTATCAGGATTGCAAAGCAGTGTATTTGATGAGAACCAATTTAGTGCTGCTTCCAGGCCATCTTGCATCATATCTTGCAGAACTGATATATTTTCTCATGCTGAGCAAGCAAAGTTGTGTCATCAGCATAACAAATAACAGTATTGGGGATACAATGGAGTAAATCATTGACTGCAATTATAAAAAAGAAGGGCCAAAGGACAGAACCTTGTGGGACTCCTGTCTTAACTTCTAGCAATTGTGAGTCGCTGTTTCTGACAGAGGCAAACTGCTTCCTATTATTTAGGTATGATTCAATTACTGCCAATGCAAAGTCTTGTACGCCATAGAATTTCGGTTTAGCAAGTAAGATATCATGAGAAATGCGAGCAAAAGCCTTACTTAAATCACATAAAAGAAGTAAGGCTTTATTTTTATTCTCGATGGCTGTTATTACTTCATTCACAATTGAAAGAACGGCAGTGGTGGTATTTCTTCCCTTGCGGAAGCCAAATAGACTATTAGAGAGTAAGTTATGCGACTCAAAGTAGTAGTTTAGTTAGTTATAAATAAGAGATTCAAATATTTTCGAGAAAATGGGAACTATTGAAACTGGTCGGTAATTTTTGAGATCATGTTTGTCCCCTTTTTTATACACTGGGATAAGTTTCGATATTTTTAGAGTTGTAGGATAGACTCCAAGCTCTAGACACCTATTAAACAGAAAGGCCAATGGTTCACTAATTATATGCACTGTTTTTTTTAATTATGTAACTGGCCAACCAAGAGTAGTCCATGCTCTTGGAGTTTGAGAACTTTGCCACTACCTTTGTAATCTCAGTGGGTGCGATTGTCCTCCATTTAAAGGCATTGTTTGCAGGTTGTTGTTGCTTAAGTAGATCACTTGCATTAGTGGTTGTTGTTTCAATTTTGTTCCTAATATCACTTACAGAGTCCATGGAAAAACTATTAACTTTATTCGGGTCAAGAGCTATGCAATGTTCATCATTCCTGCAATGCTCTTGTGCAACAATATTCCATGCAGCTTTGCACTTATTAGGAGCCCCTTCAATGTATCTTTTGTATGCTGTTCTTTTTGCCATTCTAAGCTTAGTTCTGTAGGTTCTCTTACATTCAAGATATGCTTTGTACAATTCATCTTTCTGCTCTGTTCCATATTTAAGAGAATTTTTATACATGTGGTACAACGATAACATATTTTCCCTCGTATTGGTAAGTTCATCTGTGTACCACTTAATGTTTTTCTTTATAGGTTGGCTTTTATGAATGACTTTTATAAGAGGAGAACAAGAATACCACAAATCTAAATAAATTTTAATGAAGTTCTCAAAAGCAGTTTCAGTTTTATTTATTCCCACTTGACAGTTATATATACAGTCCCACTTAATATCTCCGAGTTTCTGAATGAGCTGGTTTACTACTTCTTCCTTCTGCCCTCTAACCCACATTACCTTTTCCTTAGCATTGGCACCTGTGTTGGAGGGGAGTCCTTCAGTTTTGTTTTGGTTGAGTGTGAGGGGTATTGGATCATGGTCTGCAAATCCCCCACCTACAATACTGACAGTGTACAAATCCCTATCAAAGTTAACAATGATGTTGTCTATACATACTCCATCACGCGTGGCATTTCTATTGCTACAATATAGATTGAACATTCTGAGGAGGTTGAAAAAATACTTTGTGTCTTGCTCACAATCATTTCCCATTTCTATATTGAAGTCCCCACAGATAGCAACTTTTGATTTAGTTTTTAACAACTTTTTCATTATTAATTCGAATTTCTCAAAGAAAACACACATGTCACCACTTGCTGATCTGTAGAGACTTACAATAATTAGGTTATGATCCACAAGATTTATACAGGTGAATTCCCCATCCATTTCGGAACAGTATGGGCTAATATCAATTTTTCTGAATATTGTCCCGTCTTTAACAAAAATGCCTGCCCCCCCTCCCCCATTTTTTTTTTACTTCCCGACACATTACATCTGCAGCAACATATCCTTGAGGAATAAAGCAATCTACCTCATTACTCCTTAGCCAGTGCTCTGATACACAAAAAACATCTACTTTCTTATCAATGCAGAAATGCTACAGTTCCAACAATTTATTCCTAATGCTACGTAAATACACTTGCATCACAGTTAATGTTTTGTTAATATGAGAAAGTTTTTTAGTCATATTCTGTGTCATGTCCTGTTCTGTGTCCTGGTGAGGCTCCAAAAATCCTTGAGAAGCTTCTACATTTCGATTACTTTCACGATTTTTATTTAGAGAAGATATTTTTGATTTGTCACGCTCTACAGACAGTATCAATTTCCCTTGTTTTTAATTATTTTACAAATATCAACGAGCATTTTACTAAAAGTCATTGAACCAAGTCTATTTAACTGAACACCATCCCTACACAGATATTTGTCACTCAGGAATTTGTTTGGGTCAACGAAAAAAAAGTTCATCGCACTGTTCCCTAATGCCACTGTTTAAATTGTTTATTTGAGTATTACTCACTGATCTTCTTTGTAAAATTCCACTGATTACCAGTCTTGAGCCTGCACAAACAGCTTTAGCACAGCGAATTACGTTTCGTGTTTCATTTATTATTTATTCCTGGCTGTTGGTTCGTAATGAACTTGTCCCTGCGTGTATTATAATAGCTTTGAAATTTGTCTTAGGACCACTATTATTTCTGGAGTTAGAATCATGCTTTTTGATATTTTTAAAATGTTTTGCGAGTTGTTGAGGTTGAATGCCAGGGCGAACGTCGATATCACAGTTCGGAACTACCACATTTTTCAGTATGAAGTCGCCAATAAAGAGAAATTCATTTTCGTCAACCTTTTTTGATGAGATACCGGTATTTTCGAGTTTGTTCTTTTTCTTGTACGTAACTGTTTTCCAAGTGTATTTGTTTACAGACTTTCCACTCGGTAAGTTCTCTGCGTCTTTTTTCACTGAAATTTACACATGAGAATCGTCCTTGTTTTGTATTGTACTTGACAAAGAATTTCCACATACACAAGAAACTGTTTCACTTGCCAACTTTGCGTTTGCTTATTTCAGAGATTTAATCTCCTTTTTCAGAGATCCAATATCACTTTGTAGCAATTTTATTATTTCATCTTTCGACTTTATTGTACTTACAAGTTCGGCTGTTTCACACTGCAAACAGTCAGAGCAAGACAATGGAAGAGCGTCACTTACGAATTTTAGGTTAACTCTTGCGCACTTTTCATGAAGCCAATAGTTGCACTTTACACATAAGATTCCTTTCATAACACGCTTTTTACACTGTTTACACAATGAACTGTTGTTTTTACTGTTTTTGTACGCATGCGGTGTGTCATTACACTGTTCAGTCGGCGCCATCGAGTACATCGACTGCGGAGAAAATCGCGGTAGTTGATGAGATTCTGAGTGACTTACAAACCGAGCTGATCAAACTAGATCATCGGAAACGTTCACAGCTCAAATCAGAAACAAAATCTGGGGGTTTGTACTAACAAAGGCAAAACTTGAAGGCTAGAGTGAAGAGTTACGTGTAGAAAACGAACGCTTGCGCCACGAGTTGACAGTAACTAGTGCACCTGACGCAGAAATAGAGAAACTGAAGCAGAAAAAAGTACAACTTCGAAGTGAAGAGAGACCACTTCTCAATTACTTCGCAGCGGTCGTTCCGGCTGGCATTGTCAGAAGCTAGAAAATACACTACTGGAAATGGAAAAAAGAACACATTGACACCGGTGTGTCAGACCCACCATTCTTGCTCCGGACACTGCGAGAGGGCTGTACAAGCAATGATCACACGCATGGCACAGCGGACACACCAGGAACCGCGGTGTTGGCCGTCGAATGGCGCTAGCTGCGCAGCGTTTGTGCACCGCCGCCGTCAGTGTCAGCCAGTTTGCCGTGGCATACGGAGCTCCATCGCAGTCTTTAACACTGGTAGCATGCCGCGACAGCGTGGACGTGAACCGTATGTGCAGTTGACGGACTTTGAGCGAGGGCGTATAGTGGGCATGCGGGAGGCCGGGTGGACGTACCGCCGAATTGCTCAACACGTGGGGCGTGAGGTCTCCACAGTACATCGATGTTGTCGCCAGTGGTCGGCGGAAGGTGCACGTGCCCGTCGACCTGGGACCGGACCGCAGCGACGCACGGATGCACGCCAAGACCGTAGGATCCTACGCAGTGCCGTAGGGGACCGCACCGCCACTTCCCAGCAAATTAGGGACACTGTTGCTCCTGGGGTATCGGCGAGGACCATTCGCAACCGTCTCCATGAAGCTGGGCTACGGTCCCGCACACCGTTAGGCCGTCTTCCGCTCACGCCCCAACATCGTGCAGCCCGCCTCCAGTGGTGTCGCGACAGGCGTGAATGGAGGGACGAATGGAGACGTGTCGTCTTCAGCGATGAGAGTCGCTTCTGCCTTGGTGCCAATGATGGTCGTATGCGTGTTTGGCGCCGTGCAGGTGAGCGTCACAATCAGGACTGCATACGACCGAGGCACACAAGGCCAACACCCGGCATCATGGTGTGAGGAGCGATCTCCTACACTGGCCGTACACCACTGGTGATCGTCGAGGGGACACTGAATAGTGCACGGTACATCCAAACCGTCATCGAACCCATCGTTCTACCATTCCTAGACCGGCAAGGGAACTTGCTGTTCCAACAGGACAATGCACGTCCGCATGTATCCCGTGCCACCCAACGTGCTCTAGAAGGTGTAAGTCAACTACCCTGGCCAGCAAGATCTCCGGATCTGTCCCCCATTGAGCATGTTTGGGACTGGATGAAGTGTCGTCTCACGCGGTCTGCACGTCCAGCACGAACGCTGGTCCAACTGAGGCGCCAGGTGGAAATGGCATGGCAAGCCGTTCCACAGGACTACATCCAACATCTCTACGATCGTCTCCATGGGAGAATAGCAGCCTGCATTGCTGCGAAAGGTGGATATACACTGTACTAGTGCCGACATTGTGCATGCTCTGTTGCCTGTGTCTATGTGCCTGTGGTTCTGTCAGTGTGATCATGTGATGTATCTGATCCCAGGAATGTGTCAATAAAGTTTCCCCTTCCTGGGACAATGAATTCACGGTGTTCTTATTTCAATTTCCAGGAGTGTAAGTCAGAAGTTAGGATATAATAGACACGAGCGAAGCAAGCAAATGTTTGGTTTTTCAGAGCAACGAGTAATCAAGATATGTGTGCCGTTAGGGGAATCTTGACGTAGACTATCAGTCCCCGTCGAGACAAAATTAAGATACAGCCAACATGGTGATAGTAAATACTAAGTCACAGGTAGACAGCAAAAAGATGACAGAAAAACACAGGGATAAAGGAGATTAGGTACGAAGAGCCGAAAAAGGGGTGGTCACTATTGGCGGTTCATCAAGTGGTGACAACGCTTTCTGATGAGTTCTGCGACGAATTGTTCGAAATCAACCTAAATGACGACCTAGATAAAGAGGAGTTCACGAGAGAGGTCAAGTTACTATTCAAAACAGGACTAAGGAACAAACGGGTTGCAAACAATATCCTCTGAGTCCTAACTGGTGGTCGCGGGTCAAACTCAATATGCAAAGAGTACTACAGACTGGGCTGGTGAGTGAGTCTTCTGAGCGCACGTTCGCAACGAGAGCGCTTCGGAAATCAGCCCGTAGAGCCATCGGGGGCCACTCCAGATACGACACCTGCAGGCCATCGACTGTCCGTGACGTAACAGCTGCTACTTGAGCCCTCCGCGACTCAGGAGAACTGCCGAACGACGTGCACTGCTGCTGCTGACTGGGTCCGTATACTGGCCTGACTGAGAAGCCAGCGCCTGTGGGAGACAATCCTGTATATCTGATTAACAAATGTTTCGTCGTGAATAATGTTTTGTTGACGCTGTCGAGTGTGAACAGATCCTTCTCATCGCACTCTGCTCGGCACAATCCTGGCAATAGTAGCGGTCTTGGACTGGACCCCTGTAATACATTGACTTTGAGGCACTGGGAATCAAAGATGTCGTGGACATCCAACAGTCTTTAACTACTGTGACGTAGACCATACAGCAAAAAAGTGTAGAGAACAGGAAATAACTTCCACCAAGTGTGGCAAACCAAGTCACAAAAGTCTGATTGTGGGAAATCTGAAAGTGTAGGGTACATATCTTGTAAGCGGCTAAGGAAGAATTGCTACAACGTAGGAGGACCGGAGTGTGTGGCACACAGCAGTATGACAAAGAGATTGCATGCTCTGAATATGACCACGTACAATCACTAACACGATAAATGACCATGACAGTGAGCACATATATACAACGTGATGAAGGAGATGTACAAATCGCCCTCCACCAGAATCCGAGCCTGGCATCACGCGGTTGTAAGGTGACGACAGTAGGCCTTCATGACCGAAGTCTGACATGCAGATGAACTCTCTGCCTCCTACACTGTTGATTGACACACAGGAGAGGTACGTTACTGGGATAGACTAAATAGACGACATTGTAATGCAGGGACTACTTTACTGCAACGTAGCTGGACATGAACTATTCCAGTGTACGATCGACAAAACAAAACTGTTCGCTTGGAAAATGGCTAAGTCTCACGTCGGGCATTCACATCACAAATTGTTGCAACACTTTCGCCTCATTATTGACCATATTTGGTTATAGCAGCAACATATCATTTTAATTATTTATTTATTTATCTTTACTCATCCAAGGATCATCTCACAATGATATTGGATTGTCAAGGTAACACAATCCAAATAAGGAAGCAAAATATACAACATACAGCATACTTAATATGGTTTGTGAGGATAGATGTATTTTAGTAAACTTTTTCATTTCCTTTTGCAAATTATCATACATTTTTATCCCCTGACATGAAATGCCGCTTTGAATTTTTCATTTTTTTTCTGGCTAAATGTGACGCAAAACTGGCTCTTGTTCCATTATTGTGTATAGAACTGTTAGTGCAGCATTTAGTAACATTTTCACTGATACGTATCACAGATTGGTTGATGTACTCACTTGGCACAGTAATGATGTCCAGTTTTTAAAAATAGTTCTTGGTAATGGGCCCGACTGCTACTTCCAGTTATTATTCTTATGATGCTTTTTTCAGAGTAAAATCGTGTCCATCTTCTGTGTTTTCGATCCCAAAAAACAATCCCATAGCTAAGAAATGAGTGTATGTAGACATAGTACCTATGTCACCACAGAGCATTGGTTGCTTGCTACAAACTAATGTTAACACCCTAAGAGCACAATATGCTGGTAACATTCTTTTTGCCAGTTTCTTTGTATGTTCATTCCATGTTAGCTGACAATAAATGTAAATCGCAAAAACCTTTGTGTCTGCTGCACAGTCTATGTCTATACCGAGCGAGATGGCACAGTTGTTAGCACACTGGACTCGCATTCGGGAGGACGACGGTTCATAAACCGCATCTGGCCATTCAGATTTCGGTTTTCCGTGATTTCCCTAAATCGCTCCGGAAAATGCTGGGATTGTTCCTTTGAAAGGGCACGGCCTATTTCCTTCCTCATTCTTGACAGAATCCGAGCTTGTGCACCGTCTGTAATGACCTCGATGTCGAATGGATGTTAAACTCAATCTTCCTTCTTTCCTTTTTGCTACACAATCTATAGATTTATCATCTACGCTTAAAGGGAGAGAGTTCTCTTTATGATGTTGGTTTTCTTTATGTTCAACATGAATTTATTACATACTGCCCAACTGCAAACATCACTGAGGGTGTCATTTGTTTTCTGTATCAGGAGCTTTGCAACCTATACAATGCTAAGTGTTTGATGAACACCAGGTGCTCGAGTTATTGACAGTGCTACTTCAGTTTCTTTTCGTATTGTCAGTCTTCCTCTTCTGTCATTCTGAGCTGAACTTATCATCTTTAGTTTTCTTCTCTATCGGTGAAGGTAAAGTGGCTGATGGCTTCAGAGGGCTTTGCAACCTATGCAATCCCAGGTGTTTGACGAACACCAGGTATGTTTATGTTTCTTGTCCGACAGTTATTTTACTAAAAACTTACCATCAGCAGACATGTGAGCTATGTCTATCTTTTGCACCCTGTTTTCCAAGTAATCCTGAAACCACTCATTCGTTATTCCTCTTGTATATCGAGCTTCTGACTTGCTCAACAGTATTTTATGGTCAAGTGGCAAAAGGGATGGTCATGGCTAAGAAGATGCCTGTAACACAACCAGCCCTATGAAGAGCGTGTAATCACTTTTGTGAACTCTGCAGTGGCTGATATTGTACTTCTTCCAGTTCTGAAACCAAACTATGCTTCTTTAAAGAGGTTGTATTTAATCGCGTAACTCATCAGTCTCTCCTTCGTGATAGTTTTAATTATTTTTGAGAATAAAGACAGCAGTGAAACTCGCCTGTAGTTTTAATGCTTCTGCATTACCTTCCTTTTGTAATGGTACCACTCGTGTGTGCTTTAGGTACTCACGGAAAACACTTAACCAAAGGATTTCTTTATTATTTTTGTTAATGGGGCTTCTATGCGTCTATGCAGGCCTTCAAAACAGAGACAGGAACCTTGTTATGCCTGCTGACTTCTTATTTTTTAATTTTTGTACCGCCTTCCTAACTCCAAGCTCTGTTGTTTGATACCACATCATTGTACTTGCTGTGTAAGCCAATGTAGGTGCTAAATGTGTTTTAGGAAGATCTTTCTGCAGCTTCTCCGCAATACCAGAGAAATAATCATGAACAAAATTTGCTAATTTCTGAGGACTTCCTATAATTCTATCCAAATCTTTGCTTTTTACGTTATTATAGTTGTGTCTTCGTTTTCCAGTTTCTTGTTTTAGAACACCCCACACCACTTTACTTTTAGTTTCGTCATTGTATATTATTTTGTCAGTGAATTTTTTTTTTTGCAGCAAGCAGTGACCTCCTGTATTTTTTTTAATATCTGTGATGGTGCTCAAGGAGCACGGGATTAGTGGAATGCTTTTGCAAAGAACTGAGAAATCATACATTACCTAGTTTTAAAATGTGTACCACCAGTGACATACGAGTAGAACATGATTCTCCACCCTTCAAGGTAGAGCTACAGTAGCGACCTGCACAGCCGTATAATAACAGCGCTATATGCTGCAATTCATCATCTCTCACCTGTAATGCATACTACCATGCTGCTCAGAGACTGTAACTCAACTTCAAGCTGATGTACTTAATTTTTAATGGATTGCCCATCTTGATGAATAATAGATAATTCTGAGCAAATTTCCGTGGTGCTTGTGCACTCCTGTATAGTACAGTGCACTTCCCACTCACACGGAACAGAAGTTGCGGCGGCCCGGTTCCTTTCTGGGATTTTACCAGCAGCTACCTGTGAACTCGTCGCAGCAGATCGCCGATAGGAAAGCCGAGCAGAAACCTACCGTAATCGGGAAAAAGTCTTAATTTTGAACTGGCAAAACTTCGGTATGTTCTGAAGTTTAGAATTACAAGTTCCCTGACAAGACCGTGCTAATCCTCACACAGTCATGTACAAATCCTTTCATTCACATTAGCAAGCTTATGGTAACGTATTTCTCGAAATCTGAACAGCTACTAAACACGGATTGTTCTTAAATGAAAATGCTCCTCACACTATTAAGTTTATCGGCGTCTAATGCACTCAAGCTTTTGGTCACCGATCTGCTTAATATGCTACGCGGAATTACTGTCTTTTCTCATACACAAAATTACTTAAAAATCCATAATTACAAAAAAAAAGAAAAAAAAAAAGAAACGCACCGTAATACATATGCCTTCACTTTAAAGCACTTTTGAGGCATGTAGCAGAACTAAAACCGGCAAACTATAACTTCCTTCGAAGCTCTTACTACACACGACCGTACCATTGCGAGACTAGGCTCCGACTACTTTTTACTGCTGGAAGCATTCTCTGTCTCCAAGAGAAAAGACGCGCGTAGATTACTCCGTTCTGATTGGTCAATTTTATTTAAGGCCAATAGAAAAATATTATTCCCCCACTTTAGTCCGCGCTTTTCATGACTAACCAATCAACAAATAACACTCTTTGGAATTGTACTTTTTACCGAAATAAATATTTAATGTACTGATATTTTATTTATACTTTGCGTTATTAACTATTATCATTTGCACTCTAAGTAGCATTCCTTTTACCGTTAACTTACTTAACATACTATGATACAAAATTACCTGCCATCTGGATTCACACTGTCTTAAAAATTTCTCATGCTAGTTCGTACAGCGTTTGTCAGTAAAACAATGATCTACATATTTATTGTAAACCACATTCACGCATCATTCACACTACTAAAAACTTATACAAAATTGTACGAACATAAATAAACAAAAAAACCTTAACGAAATAAACAGAATAATTCACAAAAACATACTCTCAACCTGTTTCTTGAATGTCTTTGTTCGCTACTGTATTCTGGTGGATGAAAATTAGAGCTACTTAACTCGACTGAACCCGCTTCAGACCATCTGTCACTGTGCACGCATGAGTCATTCTCCCAATACACAGGCTCCAGAAAGGAGCGATAGAAAGGCGCCACGCCTCAAAGTCTCTAAGCTCACTGAGATACCTTTATGAGAGGGAAGCCTGTTGACACCTGTTGTCATGGTTTATCCTAAAAAAGTCCTAGTAGTTCTACCCACGACAACAGTTATTTGACGATATGCGCCCGTACGGCTATGTGCTGTACTGTCACTAATCAACTCCATCAACCCCCCTCCTTCCCAAACCTGTTGAGATGCAGACATTGGCTAGTGTAGCCCCATCTCCCGGCAGGGGAAAAGTCGCGTCTAACAGCAATTTAAAACAGCTCGAGATACGTTCGAAACTTAAGACAGAGATGCCAAATCTTCCTTTGTGTGACAGGCAAAAGGACACTAGTGTGGTTATTCACAGCAAAGGGTATTTGTAAAAATACCCGCGATTGTACATAGTTCGTTGCAAGCGTTGATTTATGAATGTAAACAAAAGTCAAATCTATAAAACGACTGTCGAAAGTTGAATGTGCAAGCAAAGCCACAATATAATACACACTAAATATAAAATTTTAAACAAAATTCATCCTACTTACTGTAAGCCATTCGTTTTATAAGAGTGAGAGAAAATTATTATTTTAAGAAGTAAGTGATTTTAGATCAGTTAGCCTTCTAGCAAAATTTTATTTTTTTACGATGTTCGTATTTCAGATCGAGGAGAGAATAACTACCCGAATAATTATTCAGTTCTCTGGAACGAATGAAAGTGGTAATGATACACTTCTTTTTCAAATTACACACTTAAGTGGAAGCGCCAAGTTCAACAGCAATCCTTTTGCCTTTAATTTGGGAACACTAAAATCCACTATCACTCTCAATTTCGAAAACAATTAGGTCCACATTAATTTGGCGAACAGAAGTTTTGTGTGTACACATAAAACTGTTCACAGAAGTAGAGACAGAACGGGAAAGCAATGCTGCAGAAAAAAAAAACATTATCATGAAATTGAGTAAGAGAGAATAAATGTTAAACGATGAGCTCATAAGAATTATGCTGGGATAAATATGTTCAGGGTAATGGGTCTGAATAAGACATTCAAATGCTTTCAGAAAATATTTATTAGAATCCGGTTGGACATGGATAATGATCCGAAAGATACAAGCAGGTAAAAATTTGCTCGACCTTTCAATTGACGGGGTAAGTGTAGAATTTGGTTTGCCAGGAAATTTTAGTTCGTTTCTCCCTAAACGTTGCCAGTGTGAGGTGCGTTGTCACTGTTGCGAGCTGTACACAACCAGAATTATTCGAGCTCATCAAGACAGTGGAACGGTTTTGTCTATTGTACATTTGCTCGAACAGGGTTGGATTTACGTATTGAGGTCATCAGCAGGGAATGTATAAGTAAAAGGGAGGTGTGCAGGTAAAGCTTAGAGAAACGACGAACACAAAGTTCACGAACAAATACATCCTACGCTACAACATTGCATCCAGCAGAGCACCAACAGATTGTCGCAAAACAGTCCCATCTGTTGGAGACACACATCGCTCGAACAGTTCAGACCAACACTAAGACCAAACACACAGTTGTACACGCAAACCATCAACACACGACAAAGCACCGGAGAGAGCAAGCAGACTCTAAAAATAACGACAGACACGCTAAAAAAGTGAATATTCTGCTACGAAATGTGGTCGATACTTCAAGGCAGCACGTTTCGTATCAAGGGACTACACAGATGCTCACAGTAGATAACATGCACAAGACATCAATTTCCATAACTGTATCGCCAACGATAGAAGCATCGAGCAACAAAACGTATGTTAAGCGACCACTTGACAACGATGGTAGTACACGAACACATCCACCAAGTCAGAGACAGCAGACCACAAACGATACAACACACAAAACCAAACATAATCACAGAAGAAATAGATCGAAAACCACAAAACATGAAAACAGAAAAAAGGAAAAAAGGAAAAACTCACAAATTCCAACACAACTGCTTCTATTACTATGTGTCCCTAGAGCAAGCCTTGCGTATTAATAGAATGGAACAGCGAGATATCTTTCAAACCGCCAAACGGTTCTAAAAAAACAAAGCCGGCCGGTGTGGCCGAGTGGTTCTAGGCTCTTCAGTCTGGAACCGCGCGACCGCTACGATCGCAGGTTCGAATCCTGCTTCGGGCATGGATGTGTGTGATGTCCTTAGGTTAGTTAGGTTTAAGTAGTTCTAAGTTCTAGGGGACTGATGACCTCAGAAGTTAAGTCCCATAATGCCCAGAGCCATTTGAACCATTTTGCACAAACAAAATGCACCAGAAAGGGAACACAGTGTGCCTTCCTCAAGCGAACAATCGGACCGAATGAGCTTAAAGATTGAAAATCTCCCGGCTGAGCCCCGTCTACTGCTTCAACTCTAAGGGAGAGCGTGAACGCGGAGATCGGAAGAGTTCAACCTGGACCAACTGAGGGCACACGGCCACGTACTCGTCTTCGACCCGAACAAGGCCGGCATGAAATGCTTTGTTTTCACGAAGCACCCGTGAAGCAGTTCCAGCTAAACGCTATGCAAAGTGCTTGTCGTGAATGCGGAGCTGGAGAAGGTCGTGGACGAGCGGTGCGCGAACGTGGTGTGCTTGCAGGAGCCATACACAAGAAACGGACGACTGACTGGTCTTGCAAATAACTCAGGAGAGATCAGGGGGGGATGCATGTACGAAGGAAGATTGCATCGAGCCTTACAGACACTGTCAAATACAGGCACTTCACTACTATATTTCACGCCAAAGCCAAGACGATCCGACGAGAAAACTAAAATATGCCTCTCCCTGTGCGGGAATCACATAACTGTGAGAGCACTATTAGTAGCAGACACTGGCACACATGGAAGTTGGATCTGTCCGAGAAGCGCGCTCAGACAGCCGAAGCGCTTAAGGCGAGTGCTCGCGGAAAGTGGAAAATCCGATTTCGAGTCCCGATCTGTCACAAATTTTTATTCGTTTCCAGTAAATTGTATACCTGTGGTGGTACTGTATTCCTACTTTTCGAATAAATGTCATAACCTATACGGTGTCGGCGGGGCCAGGGATTTTCTCTGCCTCGTGATGACTGGGTATTGTGTGTTGTCCTTAGGTTAGTTAGGTTTAAGTAGTTCTAAGTTCTAGGGGACTGATGACCATAGCTGTTAAGTCCCATAGTGCTCAGAGCCATTTTTGAACTATACGTTGTTAACAGGAAGGATAAACCCACACAATACAGCAACTAGGCGGGAGCAAAATCAAATATTGTCAAAAAATGGCTCTGAGCACTATGGGACTCAACTGCTGAGGTCATTAGTCCCCTAGAACTGAGAACTAGTTAAACCTAACTAACCTAAGGACATCACAAACATCCATGCCCGAGGCAGGATTCGAACCTGCGACCGTAGCGGTCTTGCGGTTCCAGACTGCAGCGCTTTTAACCGCACGGCCACTTCGGCCGGCTCAAATATTGTCATAACAATAGCAAATACACTGTCCAGTCACATTAATGTGCCCTCCGCCCAAAATCTTGAACAACCACCTTTTACAGCACCACCTGCTGCAGAAAGTGAGTCAGCGAGGTCCTAGAAGGTAAAAACAGTGATTCACAGCCATGCCGTCTCCAGTTCCGTGCCCAGCTGCGCTAGGTTTCTCGGCTGGGATCCATGGCGCGAACAGTCCAATCGATGTGGTCCCCCAGATTCGCAGTTGGGTTTAAATCTAGGTAGTTTGGTGGCCAGTGTAGTACGGTTGACTCATCCTGGTACTCTTAAAACCACGCACGTACACAGCGAGGTGTGTGACACGTTGCACTGTCCTGCCGGTAGATACCATCGTGCCGAAGAAAAAAAAGTGCATGTAAGGTTGTACAAGTTCCCCGACGATAGAACGTACACTTGTGTTCACCCATTGTGCCTCCCAGAATGACGAGGTCACCAGGGGAATGCCACAAAAACATTCCCCGAGATCATAACACTCCCTCATGTGGCCTGGACCCTTCCGACAATAGTTGCAGTGCTTTCAGACGTTGCACGCCGTTCACGCCTAAGACCATCTGTCCGATGGAGCATAAAACTCGATTCATCTGATACGGCCACCTTTGCCACTCAGCGGGAGACCATTTGCGGTAATGGCGCCGATGAACAGCAATCAGCATGGGTGCGTGAACAAGGCGCCTGCTGCATATGCCCATGGGTAACAACGTTCGCTGAATAGTCGTTGATGAGACACTGTTGGTAGCCCCTTGGTTCATCTAGGCGGTCAGTTGCTCTGAAGTTGCACATCTATTCACCTGTACACATCTCCGCAGCCATCGTTCACCCCTGTCATATGTAGCTCGTGGTGCATCACAGTTGCCTCAGCGCCAGTTTTGGATGTCGCCATTTTGCCATGCACGGTATACTTTAAGCACGGCGACACGCGAACAGTTTACAAACTTAGCCACTTCGGAAATGCTTCCACCCTTGGCCCGAAAGCCGATGATCATGCCCGTTTGGTGGTCAGACAAATTGCTCCGTTTCCGAATTACAACAACAGTTACACTGTTCACCGCGTCCCCCCAACGCGCTTTATATACCCTCCACTGCGAGACTGAAACATCCCGTCTGTGAGTGACTATCGCATATTGACGTCGAACATGTAAATTTGGCATGCTTTTTTCGTTGCTTCCGCAACAGTGTTCTAACTTGTTTTGTGTACCATAGGGGATCAGTACTATCTCTTATTAATTAATCTGCTACGTGTCTGTCGACTGGTGTCGATACTATTTCTTTGAATTGAAACCACATCTGGTCTGCGCTTACGTATTCAGTCTGGAAGGAGTGGAGATTGACCCTTAGGAAGGCGACAAGCGAATTTTTATCTGATTTTTTAAAGAGATATATTTTCCGTTTATTTTTGGTGGATCCTGATGTTGCCGGTCGTGGTGACCGCGCGGTTCTAGGCACTTGAGTCCGGAACCGCGTGACTCCTACGGTCGCAGGTTCGAATCCTGCCTCGGGCATGGATGTGTGTGATGTCCTCAGGTTAGTTAGGTTTACGTAGTTCTAAGTTCTAGGGGACTGATGACCTCAGATGTTAAGTGCCATAGTGCTCAGGGCCATTTGAACCATTTGATCCTGATGTATCCGTCATGATGCTCCCCACCTGCTAAGGATTATTTGTTGCTAAGAGATCAGTTATGTTTGGACGCCCATTTACACTTTGAACGAATTGCTCAAAATAATTTTCGGAGAGAGCACTCAGCACAATTTCAGACGATATACAATCTGATTATAATTAAAGTTAAACTTTCAAAACGCTATAGAAATAAAACCACTGGTCAGAATGACGTAAAATTGCAACGGAATATTATCGAGGAAGGGGGAAAACGTATGGCAGAAGAAAAAAATAGTGTGAAAATTGATTAATAGATGGTGCTGTATGTGTCAGAATACGTAAATGAAAACACCTGTCATGCGCGCGATCCATTGAAGTTGGTATAAACACGCCCGGTACACGGCTTTTCCTCCTTTCGCGTCTGCGACGTTCGCCATGACTGTCTCAATGCAGGATCGCGCTCTGCTTGTAAAGCTGTATTACAAGAATGATGACTGTGCACACGTCGCTCTGCAGAAGTTCCAGACACTGAAGGGTTTGAAAAAAGGCGTTGGTCCGATGAATTCCGTGGATCTGGAGAAAATGATTCGGAAAAAAATGGAAATGAGTGTATGGCATCGTTAGCCGGTAGGTCCCTTCCGGGGGAGTTCGGCCTCCAAGTGCAAGTCTTATTTCAGTCGACGCCTCATTGGGTGACTTGTGCGCCGGTAATGAGGATCAGAGGATGATGAGGACATCACAACATATCACCCAGTCCTCTAGCGGAGAAAATCTCCAACCCGGGCCCGCTTTCATGGGAGGCGAGCACGTTACCACCCAGCTAAGCAGGAGGACACAATGGTTCGGAAATTCGAAAAGACGGGTTATTTTGGTGTGCAACCTGGTAGAGGGAGGAAACGAATTGATTCGACATCAGTGGAAGCGGTGGCCACAGCAATGCAGGAGGTGACGAGTGGTGGTAGTGCACGGAGAATTGCCCGAACGTTAGACATACCAGTTGAAACGTCCCCTTTTGAAAAATTATACACGTGACTGGGCTTAAACTGACACAAAATGTTTTTAGCGCAACGCAATCTGACTTTCAATAATCCCTACAAAAGAATGGCCCTGAGTAACACTAACCTATACCTTTCACAAATCACTTACCTCACAAAAATCTTCGTTACTCGAACTACTGCAATATAGCGAGCGCCACTACTGCCAGCTAAATAAAAGATTCAAACTACTGAAGGCACTAACTATTGATAGGCATAGTTAGCAAATGAAAGATTTTGATAGAGAACAAATGATGTATTTACCTTAATAGTCATAATATATATAGCAGATCATGACATCCAGTCTTACAAATTTCAAAACTCCGCCATCTCTCTCCCCACATCCACCACTGCTGGCGGCTCACCTCCAACTGCGCAACGCTACGCGCTGTTAACAGCCAACTGCCCAACGCTACAATGGCAGACAACAATGCAAACTAGCCACAGACTGCACACAGCACAGCCAGTCATTTTTCATACAGAGCGCTACGTGGCGTTACCAATAAGAAAACCTAAACAGCCTACTTACACAGTGAGCACGGTGCTTAAAATCCTACGAAACATCCTTCTTTGCTATCCATTCAAAATTACCCATGTGCACGAGTTGCTTCCTGTTGACCTGCCAGCAAGAGAGACCTTTGCTTTAGAATTTCTTGGTCGCATGGAAGTGAACAATGACTGGCAGTGGAAGATTTTGTGGACAGACGAAGCCCATTTCAATCTAACAGGATATGTCAATACAAAGAATTGCCGAATGTGGGCCACGGAAAATCCGCACGCGAATCAACCAGTACCACTTCATCCTGAAAAGGTCACTGTGTGGTGCGGGTTTACGGCATCATTTATCATAGGGCCATACTTTTTCGAAGAGACACGTACTTCCGGTCCTGTTACCTGTACCGTCACTGGTAAGCGCTATGAGTGTCTTCTACGCAACTACGTTATTCCAGCTCTCCAACAGCGTGGATGTGTGGATGGGATCATTTTTATGTAAGATGGCGCACCTCCGCACATTGCAAATTCAGTTAAGCAGCTGTTGAAGCGCCATTTCGGAAATTCGAGAATTATCAGCCGCCATTTCCCTACAGCCTGGCCGTCCCGATCACCTGATCTAAATCCGTGTGACTTCTGGCTGTGGGGCTATCTGAAAGATGTTGTATTCAGTGTTCTGATTGCAAACGTAGCAGCATTGAAGGCACGCATTGTGCAACACATTCTGAACGTGACCCTGGAAACACTTCGAACAGTTGTGGAACATGCTGTTCCTCCATTTCGACTTGTTGCAGAAAACGGTGGACAGCATATTGAGCATGTTTTGCGCCAGCCACAAGGAAATTAATAATCCGATTTGATTTGGATTGGAGATTTTCATGCGGTTTTTGGCCTCTGGATAGTTAAAAACCGATGTGAGTGATGCTTTTTTTGCGGTTTTTGGCCTCAGGACAATTAAAAACCGATTTTTCCGATCCGATGTGATATGACCTTGCCGGCCGGTGTGGCCGTGCGGTTCTAGGCGCTTCAGTCTGGAACCGCGTGACCGCTACGGTCGCAGTTTCGAATCATGCCTCGGGCATGGATGTTTGTGATGTTCTTATGTTAGTTAGGTTTAAGTCGTTCTAAGTTCTAGGGGACTGATGACCATAGATGTTAAGTCCCATAGTGCTCAGAGCCATTTGAACCTTTTGATATGACCTTGCCGTGGTGGATGGGCTTACGTAACTAATAGTACCACACTTGTACACCTACGTATACTGAGTAGTACAGTGTATTTAATGTAAACGTACACCTTAGGAATTGTTGTATGATTCGTTTGTCATTTGTAGTCGATCACTATTAAATTATGATGCTTACAGCGCCATCTATTGCTACATTTTGTAACTATTTATTTTTCTTCTGCCATACGTTTTCCCCCTTCTCTGGTAACATTCCGTTGTAATTTGACGTCATTCTGACCAGTGGTGTAATTTCTACAGTGGTTTGAAAGTTTAATTATAATCACCCTTTATTATGCGTACCACCGACTTTGAACGTATATTTTCGCTAACATATCGAGGGTAGACTGAAGTCATCATCATCATCTATAGTCGTACTCGTGGTGTAACCATTTGAAATGAGACTCAAGTTTTCTCTGAACTATTTAGCAACTGTATCATCTGATTCGGGGTCGGTAAAAGAAACCAATTATTAATTTATTCCGATTGTCAGGTATAGCCTCTATGCATGCTAACTCATATTAACTATCTATTTCAATTTCACTACAAAGGAAAATACTTCTAACAGCAACAAATGATCTTCCACCGATTGTATTTAATTTATCCTTTCTGAGCACCGATGGGTGCCTTGTAAAAAATTAGGCTGAACTTATATCCCGCTTTAGCGAGCTTTCCTTATCTATACGATTTGAGCTTCAGTGCTTTCTAATAGCGCTTGGAGCTCTGGTTTTTTCCCAACACAGATACGACAATTTAGAACTGCAATACCGATTATTGCTAAGCCTTCCCTAAAAGGATGCAGAACGCCCTTTTCTCGAGACCCTCTAACCTAAAAATACCGGCCAGTCCACTTCACACAGCCCCGTTAAACGTGTAGCCGTTTTCTGTGTGTAGTGGACCCCTGATATATTAAGCGGGACCCAATATCCAACTTCCCTACGGTGCAAGTCGAGAAATCTGCAGCTTACACGGTCGCAGAAACGTTTGAGATTCTGCTTCAGACGCTCCACACAGCTCTGTAGCAAAAGTCCGCAATCAGTCCTGTCAACAATGCCGCAGATGGTAGCTTTGCCTTCATCTCGCCAGAAAGACTGGCTGTTTTTTTTTCCACTTGGGATAGCAGCCCGAATCCAGAGAGAATCTCTTCTAATCCAACCATCAGTCGCTTGATTAATAAGTTGTCTGCTTCCGAAACAGGTTAGGAAACACAATCTGAACGGCATCGTCTTTGAGCGTAGTTTCACATATTTCAGTGATCTTGTCGCTATCAGTTGTCTTAAATATTTGAGAAATCATTCAACTAAAACTCGTTAGTTATGGCCTCTCTGCACTGCACCAGTATTTGCTGGTTTATGTAGTTAAACCTGCCACCTTCATAATGTATTTCAGCCAAATTTCATGTTGTCTTAGCAATATTACATGCACCCTAATGCTGAAATAAATTACACATAGAGTACGAAAAGCCGCAGTACAGGGAACTATTGAAATGACCACGACCATCGCGAGTTCATGCTCAACATGCGCGCGCGCGGTTGTGTGTGTATATGTGTGTGTGTGTGTGTGTGTGTGTGTGTGTGTGTGTGTGTGTGTGTGTATGTATGCGTGCGTTTGCGCTTGTGTGTGCTTGCGTGTTCGTGCACGTGCTCATTCATACACAGTATTTATGAACGAATTACGTTTATCACAATCTGGAAAGATTTTCGAGTGAGTAAATAAATGAAATTATTTTGGTACTATGAAAGCGAGTCATATAAAGATAGTGATTTGAGAGACAGAGCACTGTAAAATTGAGTACTATATGCGAGAAATAGCCCCTGCGTGTGATTTGACAGCTGAGAAAGTAAAAACTAGAAGCATTCGAAATACTGACATCAACGAATATAATAAAATTTAAAAATCTCTGAAGAGACAGCATTTTCGTCTTCGGCTGTTGCCCCCATTTTATTTCTGATCATAACCCGTTTTCGGATCCAACATTAGGGTTTCCTTGGATTTAACTTTTGCCTCAGCTCTAAAGCCATAACCCGCATATAACATTAATACCCACTCATACAGGGCACGGCAAAAAGAACTGCTTTATTTTGGAAATGAATATAAACAAAACCTTATGATGTACCAATAAATATTCTTTATAGAAATAAAGTAAACAAAATGCCATTTACAGTAACAGTTTATATCAACAGGTTCTGATCAATACATAGCTCAAATTGCGGCCTTCGTTCCTGATTCACTGATTGAGCCTCTCTCAGAAGGTTTCCATGAATCTGCCTGTCATATCGGGTGGAATGGCAGCAACCTCGTTTGTTATCGCTATCTTAAGAGCTTGCATGGTGTTGGGGTGATGCTGAAACATCTTGGATTTTAGGTATCCCCACGGGAAGTAGTCGCAGGGTATCAAGTCGGTTGAGCGTGGCGGCCACCTGATACGGTCGCAGGTTCGAATCCTGCCTCGGGCATGGATGTGTGTGATGTTCTTAGGTTAGTTAGGTTTAAGTAGTTCTAAGTTCTAGGGGACTGGTGACCTCAGAAGTTAAGTCCCATAGCGCTCAGAGCAATTTGAACCATTTTGAGCCACCTGATATTAATTCGTAAGGAAACAACGTGCCCAAGAAACCTGTCTCTCAGGATTTTAAGTGCATGACGTGACGTGTCGGATGTTGGATCATTTTGTTGGAACCAAGCGTTTTCTGCCATGTGATCGTTAATAATATTGTCAATTTTGGCCAGAGAAAGTTTTGCAACATCGCACAATAACGATCACTGAATTTACTGTAATCGTCACACCGTCTTCTTCAAAAACCCTGGGACCCAACACACCAAACTGGAAAACTACACGCCAACCTGTTGCTTTCAGGCTATGTTGCGAATGTTGGTGAAGTGCTCGGGGATTATTTTCAGACCAGTGTCTGAAATTTTGTTTATTTACTGTAACCGAAAGATGAAAACTGGGTTCACCGGGAGAGAGAATGACATCTGTACACCGTTCGTTTCCAATAATATCTTAGCGCAATCTCATATGGGTTTCAAAGTTTCTGTCACTCAATTGTTGAGTCATCACAATCTTATGGTTTCCGTGAAGAATTCTGCGAACACTCTGGTCCGATAAGAATAGATTCGTCTAGTGTTTTCGTGCCTAACACTGTGGAGACTGCTGAATCGAATGCCTTACTAAAGTGACATTTTCCGGTCCTTTTGCAGTGCGAGGGCGGCCAGGAAATTTCCTCGGCTTTACCATTTTGAATGCACATAGGTGTTGCCAATAGAACGATAATTGAACAAATACTCTTACTTCTTCTAGAACGTCTATCTGCTTTCATAAAATCTACGAATCTTCCAGACCAAGCTAGGCGGGCACCTTCAATGAATTATGTTGTCATATCGACAACATATTATACTCGGACGGCACAGAATGATTCCTCCGCCTGTAACAAAGTTTCGTCCCGTGCTATAGGAAAAGGCCATTTGGCAGCGCTGTAATCAAATGTAGAACAAGTATCTTCATTCAGTAGTACTGTTCACCTGTATTACCAAGTTAGTGCACGGGGTAGAGTCCACGTTAGAATACTCGAGTTCGATTATAGGTTTCAGTGTATTTTTATTTTGTAGACTGCATGATAAGACAGCTGTCTTTTTAATCGTTATAATGAAATTAAAGCAAGTCTTATGCGAAACAGTTGCTGTTATTTAATACCAACACAGAAATGAAAATACAATCGTTTTTCGTTAGTCCAATTTCAAAGACGTATTTTGCCTTTAAATGTTTATTCTATTTGCTTCTAACTATATACACCTCCATGCTTTCTCGTCTGTTGCCAACATTGCTTCCCTTTTTTCATCAGATTGTTCAAATGGCTCTGAGCACTATGGGACTTAACTTCTGAGGTCATCAGTCCCCCATAACTTGGAACTACTTAAATCTAACTAACCTAAGGACACGTCCATGCCCGAGGCAGGATTCGAACCTGCGACCGTAGTGGTCACGCGGTTCCAGACTGTAGCGCCTAGAACCGCTCGGACACCCCGGCCGGCTCTCTTTTTTTCTGTTGTACCCTTCCTCCAAAGTGAAAAACAAACCGACTACGCATCTCTGTTTCTTGGTTTTCCTCTATTCCTGCTTCTTTTAACCTACATAGTTCCCCTGCGTTCAAGAAAATCACTTCGTCTATGAATAGTGTTTCACAGTACTCCATCGAATGCATTTGAACCTAGTTTCCAATATACCTTCCTGTCATTATTTCCATCGAATAGTACCAACTGTCGGTATCACGCTTACCACTTTTATGTGCTGTGCAGTACATCGCGTTAGGATTTTACGTCACTAGTAGGGCTATTCTTCGATTGAAATTGTTTTGTGATTGACAGACTGTAATGGCGGGGACAGTGTAGCCAACACGCACATTTTACAAGGTGCTGCGCGTACCTACTAAACAGACAGCACAGGGAGTAAGCGGCGCTCGACGATGAACTACGATTCGACGGCGGCTGGCCCCTACCACTCGACTCGCTGAAAAATCAGTCTCAAAGCAATTTTAATCAGAGTATAGAATCCCACTCCACACATACGGAATAGTCAGTGTTCAGGTATATAAGAGGAACTAACACTCAATGCAAAAAAGCTGAAAAACATGGGCTCCAAAATGCATATCTGAAGAGCTACGAGCACTTCTTCAGTAGTGAAGATGAACAAGTGTTCACTGCTCTTAAGGTATGCATTTTAGAGCCCATGTTGACTAGGACTTTTGTTGCCTCGAATAATCGTTCCTGTCATATCACTGAATATTGAACATTCCTCCTGAGACACCACTATTTACCAAACACTGGCCTTTCTAACTGGACGTTGTAAGCATGTGTAACATGCCCGCAGCGCTATGCTGTCTAGTTATTTCTGCCCTACGACAAGTAACTAATTTTAACTGATTATTACTCTTCACGAATATTTCTAGCATGTCTGATCAGTGGTTTTTATATTTAACACTGAAAAGAACTTGAGTTGCAGGAGATGTTTAAGAAACAGTGTACTTTACAGAAATAAGCCTAGAAACGGAATCGAACTCTCGAAATCGAGTATTCTAACGTGAAATGTTACCCACTGCACTAACTGCGTAACACAGCTGTGACGTCGTGTGACTAGGGCCTTCCGTCGGTTAGACCGTTCGCCAGGTACAAGTCTATCGATTTGACGCCACTTCGGCTACTTGCGCGTCGATGAGAATGAAATGATGATGATCAGGACAACAGAACACCCAGCCGGGAATCGAACCCGGGCCCTTACGATTGACATTCCGTCGCGCTGACCACTCAGCTACCGCGGGCGGACGTAACACAGCTAAAAAGTACTGAAAGAAGATAATTATTGTAACTGTGATTGCAGTGTTGCCAAACTAACTTTCTCTGACGTCCATTTTCTGCAGAAAATATGCGCGGTACGAAATTTTGTTACAGACATTTTTGTACTCTTAACATGCAAGGATTCTCACGATTGCGGCAGAGTATGCGGATTTTGGTTTACCCTACATCCGAAGCTTGTACTTCAATATTAAGATTTTTCGAGGTCATTTAACTTCCTTCTTGCAGGTCCACCATTCTGTAGGGTGATTTCCATTCAGGATAATCGCTACGGGCACTAGATGGCACGCATTCTTAAGTCTCTAGTGATGCTTTTTTGAAATTTGTTGGGCTCTGTCAGCACAGTGGTTACAACACATTTATACTTGGAGCGTGTCGCAGTTTAGCCGAACTGAGTGGGTGTGATGCGTGTTGTGTTGCAGGATGATGAGCGGCGGCGCAGGCTTCCCTCGCACGGAGCGCGGCGCGCGCAGGCCCAAGTGCGCGCGCTGCCGCAACCACGGGCTCATCAGCTGGCTCAAGGGGCACAAGCGCCAGTGCCGCTTCCGCGCCTGCGTCTGCGCCAAGTGCTCCCTCATTGCCGAGCGCCAGCGGGTCATGGCCGCGCAGGTACGCCCTACCTCTAGTATACCACGTACCATTACAGACAGGGTTGCAGTTTATCCCCATGTTATTCCATCAGTACGGCGAGCAAGCAGTCACAGACAACAAAGAACTAGCAAGGTGCAAGCCTACCCTTTTTGTGTAATGTTCTGGGTACATGAAAATATGTCTTCAGAAAAATGCTCTGAATATATGCTACTGTCGAAAGTTTCGACCTCAGAAATAATTTATAACACAATCTGACCACATTTTATAAAAATATTAGCTGAGTAGCCGGCGTCGCCCAGATATGTTAGTCATCTCGTCCTTGCCCCTCTCTCTTTCCATCTTCCGATACTCTCTCTATCCACCTCCTCCGCTTCTCTCTCTCTGTCCTCTTACTCCCTCCTCTCTCTGTCCATCTCCACCTTCCCCATCTCTTTGTCCAACGTCCATCTCCTCCCCTCATCTGTCGATCTCATTCCCACCCCTCTCTCAGTCAATCTTCTGCTCTCCCCTGTCTCTGCCCACCTCCTCCCCCTCTCTATGTTCGTCTCCTCCCCCACCTCTCTGTGAATTTTCTCCTCTCGCTCTCTTTGACCATCTCCTCCTCTCCCCTATCTGTGTCCACCTCTTCCGTCGTCCTCACGGTCTGTCCATCTTCTCCTTCCCCCTCTCGGCCTTTCCATTCCTCCTCCCCAATACTTCTCTGTCCCTCACCCCCCCCCCACCCTCCTCTAGCGGAGGCGGGTGGTTCTTACCCTCACAGTATTTCATTCTTGATAGTAAGTAACATGTTTACGAAGTTTGGCTGAAATCGATCCAGAGGTTTAGGAGGAGTTTTTTACTCTCGACTTTAGATATTACGCACATGTCGCAAGTATTTAACATATTCCTCACATACTTCTACAGACACACGTATTTCACCTGTATCTCAGCGTACTCCGCCCTGAAATTTCGTTTTCAGGAAGTACATTGCTTATGGCTCCATTCCTCCTGAACTATGAGTCGTACAGAGACATAATTCTGCGAGCACATCCAGTAGTATATGTGAATACTGTCTGCAAAATGCGTTGCTAAAAGAGTTAACAAAGAAGTAGAAAATTTAAACGTCATGCCTGATGCGGTCGCTTTACTGCATGAACAGTGAAAATTTAGTAAGAGATCAACTATTTTCCTTTCATCATTTTGTGAGGGATATCGGCGAGAAAAGCCTCATAAAACTTTGAAATTATATGTAAGGTTTGTTGTAAGTAACCAAGTGCTCTCATTCTCAAATACTTGATGAATAAATTCTGGATATTTTAGCGTCGTAGGCTACACTGTTTTTCCACTCCCACCCCCACCCCTTTGACAGATAGGTGGTCCCCCCCCCCCCGAGCTTCTTTCCAGATAGTAAGTGATATGTGTACCATTTTTTCCTTCAAATCGATCCAGTAGTTTAGGAGGAGATGTGGCGCATACATACCTGTACTTACATAAATAAATCAATTTTTATATAAGAGAAAAATAAGACCCACCACGAAAGAATTATCCAAATGGGACGGAAACCGGCAGAGTTGAAGTACATTTACAGGCAAACAAATCATTACAATTTCAGAAGAATTTGATGATTTTTCAAGAGAAAGAGCTTCACAAACGGAGCAAGTCAATAACGCGTTGGTCCACCTCTAGCCCTTATACAAGCTTGGCGTTGATTGGAAGAGTTGTTGGATGTCCTCCTCGCTGCTATCGTGTCAAATTCTGTCCAGCTGCCTAGCTAGATCGTCAGAATCCCGAGTTGGTTGGGGGGTACTACCCATAATACTTCAGATCCCGCGAGTTTGCCGGACAATTTAGGGGTTGGCAAGCACGAAGACAAGCATTAGAAGCTCTCGCTATGTGCGGACGGGCATTATGTTGCTGAAATGTAAACTCAAAATGCCGGCCGGAGTGGCCTAGCGGTTCTAGGCGCTTCAGTTTGGAACCGCTCGACCGCTACAGTCGCAGGTTAGAATCCTGCCTCGGGCAAGGATGTGCGTGATGTCCTTAGGTTAGTTAGGTTTAAGTAGTTCTAAGTTCTAGGGGACTGATGACCTCTGAAGTTAAGTCCCATAGTGCTCAAAGCCATAAGCTCAGAATAGCTTGTTATGAATGGCGACAAAATTGGGCTTAGAATATTGTCAACGTATCGCTGTGCTGTAAGGGTGCCGTGGATGACAACCAAGTGCGTCCTGCTGTGAAAAGAAATAGCACCAGAGGCGTTAGTGCTTTTTGTCGGGCCGTGTGGCACGTGATGGTCAGACTGGTGCCCCACTGCTGTCCGGGACGTCTCCAGAGATACCTTCGGTCTGGAGTCTCATTGACTGGAATAGAAGTGTCTTCAGTGCTTAGAATCGCTTCGAACTGAGCCCCGGGGACCAGCAAAGACGTGTCTGGAGACGCCCCGAACAGCTTTTTAGGATTCCAGTCTGACTGTCGCCCGCCGTACGGCCCGACAACCAGGAACGCTTGTCAAGGCTGCCGTTTCGTTTCATCGCAGGACCCTTTTGTTTGTCATCCGGGACACCCTCTTTAATAAATTATCTAGTTTTTCTGAAATTGTAACCATTCATTTGTCTGCACATGTACATCACATCTACCGATATCTGTCACATTCGGATAATTCTTTAGTGATACGTCGCGTTTTTTGTATTAAAGTGTAATATCGATGGATTCAAGAAAAGGTAATGCTTACTTTTGGCAACAGAAAGAAATATCCAGACTTTATTCATCAAGTATTTGAATGTACTCTGATAAAGAGCAAGCTGTAGCGGAGTCTCCACACCACCATTTACCTTCTAAATTGTAAAGCATTTAAAGGGTAGGAAAAGATTTCGGTAGTTCTGAAAAAGGCTTACGATGATTGCAGTTTTGTACCGCATTGACTAACGTTTCTACTGAAGGCAGAGTTCTGATTACGGTTCGTACTTGTAATTAAGTAAACATACACAACTTGTCGCATCTCTGAACATGAATTCAAAAATGACAAGGAACTGAAAATAAATCGTAGAAGCTTCAGTTTAATGATGATTATTACGACTCAGTTCATGATCACTGATTCAAGAAACTGCAATTGTCCGTACGTAGATCACATGGCATACGTGGCTACCACATGAGCAAGGAAAAATTCCAGATACATCAGAAAATCCTGAATGCATTGAAATAAACGAGAGTGTGATGTAATCAACACGACTAGTTTTCAGATGAACTAATGAAAACCGGATACTGCACCATGTGCATCGTTAGTTAACTATCTTATTGAACAACGGAAGCAAAGTTTGAACACAATTAGAGGCACATTGTTGTTGTTGCGGTCTTCAGTCCAAAGACTGGTATGATGCAGCTATCCACGTCTCTCCATCCTGTGCAAGCCTCTTTATCTCCGAGTAACTACTGCAACCTACATCCTTCTGAATCTGCTTACTGTATTTATCTCTTGGCCTCCCTCTACGATTTTTACCCTCCACCCCCCCTCCCCCCCCCCACCACCACCAAGCATCAAGCTTCACTCCAGTACTAAATTGGTGATCCACTGATGCCTCAGAATGTGTCCTATCAACCGATCCCTTCTTCTAGTCAGGTTGTGCCACAAATTTCTCTTCTCCCCAATTCTGTTTAGTATCTCCTAATTAGTTACGTGATCTATCCATCTAATCTTGAGCATTCTTCTGTAGCACCACATTTCGAAAACCTCTGTTTTCTTCTTGTCTAAACTGTTTAATGTCAATGGTGGTTCAAATGGCTCTGAGCACTATGGGACTCAACTGCTGAGATCATTAGTCCCCTAGAACTTAGAACTAGTTAAACCTAACTAACCTAAGGACATCACACACATCCATGCCCGAGGCAGGATTCGAATCTGCGACCGTAGCGGTCTTGCGGTTCCAGACTGCAGTGCCTTTAGCCGCACGGCCACTTCGGCCGGCTATTGTCAATGTTTTACTTCCATACATGGGTACACTCCATACAAACACTTTCAGAAAGGACTTCCTGACACTTAGAGCCATACTCGATGTTAACAAATTTCTCTTCTTCAGAAACGCTTTTCTTGCCATTGCCAGTCTACATTTTATATCCTCCCTACATCGACCATCATCAGTAATCTTGTTTCCCAAATAGCAAAACTCGTCTACTACTTTGTCTCTTTTCCTAATCTAATTTCCTCAGCATCACCTGATTTAATTGGACTACATTCCATTACATTCGTTTTGCTTTTGTTGGCGTTCATCTTATATCCCCTTTGCAAGACATTGTCCATTCTGTTCAACTGCTTTACCAAGTCCTTTGCTGTCTCTGACAGAATTACAATGTCCTCACCAGACCTCAGCGTTTTTATTTCTTCTCCCTGGACTTTACTTCCTACTCCAAATCTTTCTTTTGTTTCCTTCACTGCTCTGTCAATATACAGATTGAATAACATCGGGGATAGGCTACAACCCTGTCTCACTTCCTTCTCAACCAGTGCTTCCTCTTTCTGCCCCTCGACTCTTATAACTGCCATCTAGTTTCTGTACAAATTGTAAATAGCCTTTCGCTCCCTGTATTTTACCCCTGCCACCTTTAGAATTTTAAAGAGAGTATTCCATTCAACATTGTCAAAACTTTCTCTAAGTCTACAAGTACTATAAACGTAGGTTTGCCTTTCCCTAACCTTTCTTCTACGAGAAGGCGTAGGGTCAGTATTGCCTCGAGTATTTCTACATTTCTCCTGAGTCCAAACTGATCTTCCCCGACGTTGGCTTCTATCAGTTTTTCCATTCTTCTGTGAAGCATTTGTGTTAGTATTTTGCAACCGTGACTTATTAAACTGATAGTTCGGTAATTTTCACATCTGTCAGCATCTGCTTTCTTTGGAATTTGGATTATTATATTCTTCTTGAAGTCTGTGGTATTTCACCTGTCTCATGCATCTTTCTCACCAGATGGAAGAGCTTCGTTATCGCTGGCTCTCTCTAGGTTAGCAGTATCTGTAACAGAATGTTGTCTACTCACGGGACCTTGTTTCGACTTAAGTCCTTGAGTGCTTTGTCAGATTCTTCACGCAATATCATATCTCCCTTCTCATTTTCATCTACGTCCTCTTCCATTAAAGATCTGAAAATGCGGGAAATAAATATTACGCCAAGCTGCAAAATGGAAGACATTATCTAACCATATTTTTTGTAACTTACTGCCTGGTACTGGTTATGAGAAAGTAGCTTCAAAGCAACTTACCACACTAGGCGTCCGTACCAAACACACGGAAGCAACGGCCAAGACACCACATACCCTAGTAGATACCTAGCAGGTAACTTTGCCCGAAAGAGAACAGAATAGAGAAATACCTCGTTCCTCGTTCATCAGGACTCACAAATCAAACCACACGGCCTATACAGACCTGTAATTATCTAGCACCTACTCCAAACTATACCCTAGCAGACATGCCGTTACTTGACTAGTCAAATGCTGTGATAACTTTAATAATTGATTACCTTGTGCAGAACATCTTTCAACATGCTTGCGATTCAGGGTTTGCGGAAGACTACTTTGAAAGCTAGCATTCTTTGAAATGACAGTTTAATGTAACGGAAAGTGTTTTGAAAAGAGTTTGTAACATGAGCGTCAACAAAAGGTAACAAGGGTAATGGAGTGTAGGCGAATTAAACTGAATAATGCTAAAGGTAATTAGATTAGAAAATGAGACATTAAAAGTAGTAGATGAGTTTTTCTATTTAGGCAGGAAACCACGGGACAACCCGCCGAAGAAAAGAGGAAATAAAATTCAGACTGACAATAACAAGGAAAGCTCTTCTGTAAAGCTGATAACAGCCGACATAATGGGTTAAGAGGAATTTTTTCTGACCTGTATTCTTATATTCAAGTGAAACGTGGACGATAAACAGTACAGACAAGGCGAGAAAATAACCTTTTAAAATGTAATGCTATATAAGAGCACTGGTGATTGCATCGATAGATCGAGAACTAAAGAACAGGTGCTGAATGTAAATGGGGAGAAAGAACTTTACGGTACAACTTGACTGAAAGAATGAATGGATTGACAGGACATTACCTGGGATGTGAAGAAGTAGTTGCTGGCGTTGTTAGACCATTCACATATTTATTAAAGAAGCATGTAAAATTCCAGTGGACAGTTGATTGTCAAGCCACATTTTAGAAACTAAAGGAGGCACTAACAACCCACCCTGTATTAACATTTCAAAATTACGGAGAAGAATTTATATTGTTCTGTGATGCAAGCACCCGGGTAATAGGAGGCAGTCACAGTCAGTAAGTAAATGGGAAAGAGCACCCAGTGGCATACGCATCAAGAGAGATAAATAAGACGAGGGTAGTTACTCAACCACGGAAAATAAAATGATGAATTTAATATACGGTGTTACTCACTTTCAGTGTTACCTGTACGGAAGAACATTCAGAGTCGTGACTGATAATTAATACTGCATTAAAGTTGTTATTAGGCTTGAAAGATCCTTTGAGATGATTCAGTTGATAGGCGTTGAAATTACGTGAATTCGACTTTGAGGTACTTCACGAACTGTACAGGACGCATGGCAATGCAGATGGGCTAAGCAGATAGACAGGGGTCACACGAACACTTGGCCGAAGTATTTCAGAGTGGCAGAAGGTGCAGACAGCCGACTCAGTTTGTCAGATATTCAAAACCTAGCAGCAGTACGCTGATCATGATCGACAACTTTGTAGGATGATGAAGCTTGGGCCACACATTGTGGTATCTGCAGCACTAAATAAAGAAGTATTAAAAGAAGCTCACGAACATGTGTTAACATGGCAATGAGGACAAAGAACAATGGACCGTAGGGTAGCATAACGACACTGGTGGAGAATACGAAGACAAGTTGTTGACCAGTATGTGAGGAACTGCAGATCTAGGCCACACATTTCTGTAGTCAGAGCTAAGCGTCGATTGAGCTGGCGTGGAGAGCGTCGCTACTGGGCAATGAATGACTGGAAACGAGTGATGAGTCACGCTATACCTCCTGGCAATCCTATGGCAGGCTTTGGGTTTGCTGAATGTCTTGAGAACGTTACCTGTCATCATGTGTAGGATCAGTAGCGAAGTATACAGGAGGAGAGGTTACGGTATGGGGATGATTTTCGTGTTTAGGGTGTGGTCCCGTTATTGCGTTTAAGCAAACGCTAAATGCGGAAGGATATGAACACAATTAACAGTGTTGCGCACTGTGTACAGTAGAGAAACATTTCGCAGAGGATGAAATTGTACGAGACAGAGCAGCCTACATCGACTACGACAGTTGTTTAAACAGTCATAGCTAACTTGTAACTGTTGGCATCTTTGAATAAGAGTCTTTTTACTCTGAGCTAAATGAAAAGGAAAGAAGCCTTTCAGCGAGTGCAGATTCGATATGTGTCTTTTTCGTCACTGAGATTTGTGAATATCGTGGAACTGCTCGTTTCCGAGAGGCACACCTTTTTAAAGCATCCTTGTAGCTTTTGTTTGAAATAAATCGGTTTTAAACGAGTATACAGATCTTCTGTTTAAACAGGCTCTGCTTTCAGAATATACTTTGATGTTTTCGTCACTGCTGAAAGACTAATGCACGTACTATCATTCGACGCCTATTGATAAACAAGAAACCATTAGAGCCTGGAAACACTGTCAGCTCAGATTGAAATCTTATTTTTGGATTAGTGAGGAAGAACATTTTGCAACGGAGTGGTAAGAAAAATATACTGCTATCGTTGTGAACGAGTAATTTTTATGATGTTTTACTGTCTTTCAATCAGTTTCTTTTTGACTTCCATATTGGCACACGTAAATGTTTCACGCGTTTTTCTTCTTTTTTTGTGACTCACAAAGTATGATTTAAGGAAAACAATTGTCCGTTTTATGTATGCAAGGCGATCCTCTGAATTATTTTCGCGAGGACGCAAGGCCTTTCACGTTCAGCAAAACATTGAGGCTACTTCTCTTTCCCAGGAGTCCATAACATTGATCTGTTGGTATTCTTGTTTTTCCTTGACACGGATTGCTTTCTCTCATATGAAGAACAATGAGCGACACTCAGTGTGGCGTTCCGTGGGAATCCAGTACGTTAACAGACTTAAATTTTGAGAATAACCTTATGTTATTTTGTGGCAAGAGATCGGCTGACGGAAGTACCAACAAGAAAGTCATCTCCTGAAAAGTGTTATCTTCAGGTGTATTCCGAGGTATGCACCCTACTTGGTCAACAACAGCGCTATAAGTACCACAACTAAAATTAAACTCTTCAATAACATAATCATCCGAACTATATTACACATCTGAGGACCTATAAATTCAATTGAAACTGTTAAAACAAATAAATACCAGGGTACGTTGGAAAGCAGTGCCTCTGATTTTTGCGTGTGAAAACTCTTAAAGCTTTTTAAATAAAACAAACATTATTAACTTCCTACATGTATATGCTTCATGTGTGCATATTTATTTCTCAACATAGTCATCCTGGTGACGAACACATTTCTCCCAACGAGAAACCAGTTTGTTGACTCCGTCACTGTAGAATGTTTGACTTCGTTGACGGAGACACAGCCTCACCTCTGCTTGCATCGATTCATCACTATTAAACTGAAATCGCCAAAAGTGTTCTTTAAATTTTGGAAACAGATGAAAATTGGATGGGGCAAAATCGGGTCTGTATGGAGGACGATGGATGAAAGTGAACCCTAGGTGTCGGATTGTTGCAGATGTTGCAGCGAGTGTGTGTAGTCTAGCATTAACATGCTGTATGATGTTTTATGTATGGACGAACTCTTCGAATTCGAAATTTGATTACAGCACGCTGTTTCTCTCACACCGACATAGTTACGTTACACACTGCCATGTTAGACGCTACAATTCGGTGGCTTTTGTCTCCAGAGGACTGCAAACATGTAGACATGAACAATAAAGATGTAGAATGTTAATACTTTTTTTTAAACAGCTTCGAGAATTTCACATAAAAAATTCGGAGGCATTTTTCATCACGCCCTCGTATTTTCCAGCGACACTGCCATGGAAGACACTATAATATAACTTACTACAAATGACGGCTGAGAATGCCACACTGGAAATCTCCACGGAGCGAAATGGTATAATTGTAATACTTTCACTTCTTATTCGGGAGTATTGGGGATCAAATTCACGTCCAACCATTCCGATTTAACTTTAGCGTGACTTTCCTGAATCTCTTTATAATAGTGCTGGTTTCCTTCCTAATCCTTGTTTAAAGCTAGCTGTATCCGCCTGTAATGACCTCGTCGATGATGGAGTTTTAAATTCTTATCTTCTTTCTCTTCCTTCTGCATATCTCTCCAAAATATACTGTTGTCCAATAAAATTGTAACACCATGAAGGTGGAATGTAACGAAAGTCCAACTGGCATGAATTGTAGCAAAATCTTTGATACGCCAATCATTAACATTTCAGCGCATCTGCGCGAAGTATGTAGAAATAACATCATGTTCATTTAGAACATAAGGTAAGATTACGCCTTGGGTTTCCGCTTCAGAAATTGCGTTTCAATGTTGTATGTTTTTTAGAATGTTGTGTTATGCCTCGTGCAAAAAGAAAAAACCTCTATCACCAGGTGTCGGAATTCGGCAACAATGGGGTCGTAGTCCATTGAGACTGTGGTTTATCGTTCCACAGTATTTCCAGTCGCGTTTGTCCGGACCCCCCTACTGTCACGTGAATACTGATTCGACGGATTCAGAAGAACTACACTCAACGCCATGCAGAATGTAAGCAGCCCCAGGTGACTAGCGCCACAGAGGACAGTTACACTGTTCGCTTAGCCCTGCAGGATCGTACAGCCACGTCTCGTACCTTAAGTTAGCGAATGGTTTTTTTTGAAACAAGACAAGTATCTACATGGAGAGTGCGGCGACGCGTGGCACGCCGCCGACTGTCAGCATGGCGGTCATTGTTACGGTTTCCCTTGAAGTGGCAGCAGAGAGTATAATGACTTTTCTGGAGACTAGAAATCTACTCTGTAGGAATCAGCATGGGTTTCGAAAAAGATTGATCGTGTGAAACCCAGCTAGCACTATTCGTCCACGAGACTCAGAGGGCCATAGACACGGTTCCCAGGTAGATGCCGTGTTTCTTGACTTCCGCAAGGCGTTTGATACAGCTCCCCACAGTCGTTCAGAGCATATGGACTATCAGACCAATTGTGTGATTGGATTGAAGAGTTCCTATGTAACAGAACGCAGCATGTCATTCTCAATGGAGAGAAGTCTTCTGAAGTAAAAGTAATGTCAGGTGTGCCGCAGGGGAGTGTCGCAGGACCGTTGCTATGCACAATACATATAAATGACCTTGTGGATAACATCGGAAGTTCACTGAGGCTTTTTTCGGATGATGCTGTAGTATATCGAGAGGTTGTAACAATGGAAAATTGTACTGAAATGCTGGAGGATCTGCAACGAATTGACGCATGGTGCAGGGAATGGCAATTGAATCTCATTGTAGACAAGTGTAATGTGCTGCGAATACATAGAAAGAAAGATCCTTTATCATTTAGCTACAATATAGCAAGTCAGCAACTGGAAGTAGTTAATTCCATAAATTATCTGGGAGTAGGCATTAGGAGTGATTTAAAATGGAATGACCATATAAAATTAATCGTCGGTACAGCATATGCTAGACTGAGATTCATTGTAAGAATTCTAAGGAAATGCAGTCCGAAAACAAAGGAAGTAGGTTACAGTACACTTGTTCGCCCACTTTTTGAATACTGCTCACCGGTGTGGGATCCGTACCAGATAGGGTTGATAGAAGAGATAGAGAAGATCCAACGGAGAGCAGCGCGCTTCGATACAAGATCATTTAGTAATCGCGAGAGCTTTATGTTGATGACAGATAAACTCCAGTGGAAGACTCTGCAAGAGAGACGCTCAGTAGCTCGGTACGGGCTTTTGTCGAAGTTTCGAGAACATATCTTCACCGAGGAGTCAGGCAGTATATTGCTCCCTCCTACGTGTATCTTGCGAAGAGACCATGATGATAAAATCAGAGAGATTAGAGCCCACACATAGGCATACCGACAATCTTTCTTTCCACGAACAATACGAGACTGGAATAGAAGGGAGAACCGATAGAGGTCCTCAAAGTACCCTCCGCCACACACCGTCATGTGGCTTGCGGAGTATGGATATGGATGTAGATGTAGATGTAGATGTAGAGAGAGGCGCACCGACCGTGGTGCGTCCATCCACAATACTGGACACGTGAATGGCACCATGACTAATTTTCAGATGTGTCCCAGTTCTGCGTTCAGCATTACAAAGCTGAGTGGAGGCCACGAATAGAACAAACGTTGCCAGATTTCATTCATTATCGTCATATCGGCCCAACACTTTGTGTGATGGTATGGGGTGCCATTGGGTACACAACGCAATAACCTCTGGTTCGCATAGCCGGTAATTTGGGCAGTAAGCGTTGCATTTCTGACGTATTATGCCAGTTGCCATACCCTATCTTCGAGGTATCAGTGACATTATCTTTCAACAAGATAATGCAAGACTGTATGATGCATATGCGAACCTGACGTACCTCGGTACACACGGTGTTCAACTTTTACCGTGTCCAGCACAATATCCAGATGTTTCATCATTTGAGAACATCCGATCATGGGTTACCGAGAGACTGGCACGCAACTACCAGCCAGCCACTACGATTGAAGAACTCTGGCATAGATTTGAAGCAACATCTGTCATCCAGGGTCACTCCTAGCCTGGTTAGAGCTATTATTGATGCCAGAAGTGGCACTCCGTATATCTCTAGCTCATCTACACATGTAATAATTTGTTCTTCCTACTGTACTGCGTACACACAATAAATAACATTTAATTATTCGCTATTTTCCCTGTTGTTGCAATTTTAATAGCCAGCAGTGTGCAGACAGAGCAGTGGATTCAGTTTTCATGTTGGAAACAAAAGCTACTCTACACTGAATACCACCTCAAAGGAACGCAGATCAATGCCGGCGAGGAAAAACGTGGCGTCCGATGCGTAAAGAAGACTAACATCTGGTGGTATGAAGCCAACGATGCAGGAAGCACACAGCTGTACTTGATGTTCGGAAAACGCAGAACCCATGCTGCCAGGGAAACTGTGAATGCAGACAGCTTCTAAGCTCGCCAATGAAGTCTCTGAATATGTTACAATAATTTGAATATTGATATCAGGGTGCAGAAAAATTCACCTTAGAATCACCTATAGCTAAACGTGCCACACTATCAACAACGTTTTATGCTTTCGACGAGTTTGAACTTTTGAGCACATGATTATTATTGCTCTAGTTTTGCTGAGTCATGTTCGCCTGTCATCCCATAGTTCAATAAAGAAGAAAGGAGTGTTTGAATTTCTGTATTTGCGTGACAAACTAATTTCGGCTGAGGAATGGTACAAAGTGATTGGAAAAAAATCCCAGGCCATTTCCGTTTTCAAGAAGAGTATATAAATGATAATAGGGCTACCTCGCTGAAGTAAGTCTGTACTAGACTTACGGAATAAGATCTGTGCTCACGCAATATGACGTTTTTGGAGAGCGAAAAGGGTCGTCTATATGAGTTAACATGGATTCCGTAAGCTTTGTGAAAGCCACAGCACCGTAGACAAAGGCGCCTAGATCGACGCTGAAAGGAGCTTCTGCGTCCTGTTCTAAAGTATTTGTGTGCGGTGTGGCATCCTTACCATATAGGATTGACGGAGGCCACCGAAAAAGTTCAAAAGGACAAATATTTTTGTACTATCACCAAATGGGGCAGAGATTGTCACGGATCACGGATATGGTACACGACTTGGGGTGGCAATCATCAAAACAAAGGCTTTTTTTTGTGGAGAGGTCTTTTCACATGTCGATGTCTTTTCACGAAATTTCAATCACCAACTCTCTCATCCGAAAACGAAAATATTATGTTGATGACCACCTACATAGGGAGAAATGGTTCAAATAGCTCTGAGCACTATGGGACTCAACTGCTGAGGTCATTAGTCCCCTAGAACTTAGAACTAGTTAAACCTAACTAACCTAAGGACATCACAAACATCCATGCCCGAGGCAGGATTCGAACCTGCGACCGTAGCGGTCTTGCGGTTCCAGACTGCAGCGCCTTTAACCGCACGGCCATTTCGGCCGGCTAGGGAGAAATGATCACTATAATAAAATAAGAGAAATCAGAGCTGACACGGAAAGATGTACTTGTTCGTTTTTCCTGCGCGCTGTTCGGGAGTGCAAGTTGCACGGTAGAAAACAGTGTGCAAGTGGTGGAAGATTCAGCCTTCCTAGATTTCCAAAAGATGTTTGGCATCATATCGCATCTTCAACTAATCAAGATACGACCATACGGAGTATTTTCCCAGGTTAGTGGATCGATAAATTTTTTATAATAGAACCGAGTACGTTGCACGAGGAAGCGTAGCTTGACTTCTAAGGTCCAAAATATACGTAAACTACTTATCATAAGGATCAGCACTAACACAAGATAGTTTCCTGATGATGCTTCTGTTGTCAGAAAATGAGCGACATTGGATGATCCTAAGGAAATGCAATAACAAAATTTCCATTTGGTGTAATGAGTGGTAACTCCCTCTAAATATGGGTATAATAAAGAGAAAGTAGCCGATAGTACAGGATTACGTGATTAATAGCTAACATCTTTTAAATATTTAGATGTAGTACCAAGATGCAATATGAATAGGGACGACCACGTAAGATGCTGTCAGTGATTCACTAGAAAGTGGAGAACCCCTGTAAAAGACATCGTATACGAAGTGTTAACGCAACCAGTTTTGTAAGTAACTACTGCTCCAGCGTTTGGAGTTCTCATAACGTAGGCATAAGAGCAGACGTCGATCGGATTCAGAGACATGCTTGTAAGATTGCAACAGGACGGTGCAGCCCATAGAAAGAGTTTCAGATATGTTTGGGGAACTTGGAAATGGGACTCCTTGGAGAAAAGGCGACTCAGTTCCAGCATAGCCGTGTTGTAAAAATTTATAGACAGCTATTCGAGGAAGACTGTGAAACAATGCTGCTAAAACTGTCTGGCGTGGAATTATGAGAGTAAAATAAAGAAAGACAAGGCGCGTAATGTGGCATAGAGGTAGTCGTTTTTTCTTCGTTCAGTACTTCAATGTAATAGGACAAAAAATCGCTAATAATTATACTAATTACCCTAGGCGCATTCAGTTTTACAGAAAGTACTCTAAATTATTGGCGCCTTTCTTAGCACGTACGTATCGCGAAACTCTCGCAGAGTCAACAGTCCCTAGCGATTGAAGAAAGACAGATTACTCCTATACACACTGATAAGCCAATTTTTTGCGGAGGTGCGTGGTGCCAAATTTCTACACTCAGGTCGTGCAAACCTTAAATTACGGGCCGGTGGTTTGTGGCTGCGGAGACGGTGTCGGATAGCGCCACGAATGTGGTCCACCGGGCTCAGATCAGGCGGATTTGGTGTTCAAGACATCAACATGAGTTCACTATCATGCTCTTCAAACCACTGTTAACACGATTGTGGTCTTGTGAGACGGACATTTATTCTGCTGGAAGATCCACCGTCGTCAGAGGAAACATAGCCATGAAGGAAGACATGCGGTCCACAATAGTGCTCAGTAATCTACAGCTATCATTTCACGGTGCCCTTCATTACTATCACATCTTCCCTCGAGGCCCAAGTGAGTATCCCCGGTAGCACGGTACTTTCCACACCAGCCTGTTTTCTTAGCCCAGTGCAAGTTTCGACCACCTGTTCATCTAGGCGACGGCGTCTGACACGACCTTCGACCGAGTGTAACAATAAGCGTTATTAATCCGACCGGGCGACGCGTTTCCATTGAGCCATCACCCAGTCTCGATCATCCTGGGCCCAAAGCAATCGATATTGATGATGTCGTATGGTCAGCATGGGAACATTTAAAGGGCGTCTGGTGCGTAGTCCCAGTGAACAACGTGCGCTAAACGGTATGCTCTGAAATGCACGAATATATACCTGCACCAGCATTGTACTCTATCGTAATATCTGCTGGAAGATCCACCGTCGTCAGAGGAAACATAGCCATGAAGGAAGACATGTGGTCCACAATAATGCTCAATAATCTACGGCTCTTACTTTACTGAGCGGGCAAACCTCCGACATCCACGTTCTGTGATGTGACGTGGACTTCCAGCGCCTTGTCGCCTACTCGCGGTTTCCCCGACCTACAACCACTTTCCATAGACACTCACGACACTATCACGCGAATGATCGATCAGCTTTGCCATTTCTGAGATTCTCGTCGCCAGGCCAGGCGTTTTGCCAATTCGTTTATTTAGTGTATATTCCATATTGGTGCCCATACGGTTGGTAGGATGAGTCCTCATTCGCGTCTGCTCTGGTTATATACTTTCCTTACTGTGTCATGTGCACACAACGCCACCAGGCGGCATTCAATACCGCGGTGGGCAGATGTCATAACGTTTTGGCTCATCAGTGTGTAAGAACAGGAAAAAGGCGGATCCTCAAAATTGTACACCAACAGCCTTAAAAACGGTCTGCTGCAGGCTTTGGGAATTTTATAATCTCGAATGTAATGAGTTTTGTAGAAAGATAAAAGCTTCTGACCATAAATCAGCATTGGATTTAAAAATCATAGCTCGCGCTAAACACGAGTCACCTTACCCCAGTTTATCTTTGTATTAGCACTGGACTGAAAGTACGTGCAGAATAGTGCAAATGTCAACGGTATGCGCTTAGTGTCTTATTTGAAAACAAATGTGCTCTATTCTCTCACGGTATTTTCTGCTGACAGCAGTTATGTCAACTTTAGTCTTCGCTCTCAAGCTTGCATAGAGTAACGTTCAGTTCTGTGTCGGGTTTGTTTTGCCGGAAGTGTTAGTTCTGCGTTGACAGTGATGTGTAGTATTAAGAATAGATTTGCTAATGAAGAGTTGGCCGATATGCACATCATCTGTAGCCTGGCTGAATGGGATGGAACAGCGTTAGAACGACGGATTGCTGGGCTGTTCCCGCATCGACGAAAACCAAATAACAGTTCTTTTGCGCCTGAGGGTTGTTGCTTTACTCTGTTTTCTGTGTTGTACGTTTTGGTCGTAGCACATTAACGGCTTTTTCACTGCTTTGAAAGTATTTTCACATAAACAAAGGAAACAGGTGTATCAAACCGAAATCATAATTAAATAATTAATTTGTAATAAGCGATCGAAGACCACAGTTGCCTTACAATAAAATACTCAGAAAATATCCCTGAACAACCTCTGAAATTTTGTCGGTGAAGTTCATGTTCACCCTGTTTACGTGTAACCCATAAAAATTTCAGGATCCTTGGATCTACAGTAGTAGAGAAGATCTTCCTAAAAGAGGTAAAAAGTAAACTTACGGAAACGAAGAACGGCAATTAAAACATTCTTGCTCCATAATTTACACCCTCCACAAAGTCAGCAAGGCTTTACTCAAATTTTATTTTGTACCTGTCTTGCTTTCTTCATTAGGATTTTGATTACGCTGTCTGTATGGCTTATACGCTGCTGATAAATCGCACGTACTGTCTGGAAACCAACACAGAATTTTAACTTCTCAAGAACGTGTTATTTTCTAAGATTTTCCAGGTTGAAGTAGCCACAGCGTAATACTTATTCCAACAAACACTGTTTTTGGTAGACGACTCCATCGCACATTTTCCAGCATTCATTGGGGTTCTGCGTTCCACCATGAAGGCATTCCTTCAGTGGACTTGTGTCATCAATGTCTCTGAAGATGGGACTAATTTCTTAAATGATCGCTGATGGTAGACCGCGATGGTGAATGTATTTCTCCAGTTATTGTTTTTACTATATTTGCACCAGCTATTCCCACCTTTGGGCCATAAGCCATGTGACCATTGTTCATCTGTAGATGCAAAATGGAAAAACAAAACCCATATAGCTTTTCTCATTTCTTCCACACTGCCACTATTTTGCCTGATTGCTAGACCATACTTGTTCTGAGGATGGTCTGTTACGGGATCGCCGGCCGGAGTGGCCGAGCGGTTCTAGGCGCTACAGTCCGGAACCGCACGTAGTCGTCTGTCTTCTGTTTCTGTTCTGAACGGCCAGTGTCGGTTGGTCACAGCCAGTGCGCTCCCTGCCGCCGTTGGATAAGCAGCAGCCAGCAACAAGTCGTATACTCTTAGCTGAGTTATTTGTTACATAGTTTAATTCTTAATTTCTTTGCGTGTTTTTGGGTACTTGCAATGTTTAATTCACAAATTTCGGGCGTATTATAGTATTTGAGAGTTGTAGCATCGCGGTTTAGTACCTGAATAGTGTAAAATCGCGTAGTCTCCTTCCATCGCCGAGCAGTGTGTCAGCAGTGCGCAAGTAGCAGCATTACTGCATTTACTAGGCAACCTTGTATTGTAATAACCGTGTAAATTTTGTGTCGAATTGATTGTGCTCTCTGTAGATTAGTTCAGACGTTCTTTGCACAACAGTTTTTAGCATGGATAGGGACTGCAACTGCTGTGTTCGGATGCGGGCTGAGTTGGCATCCCTTCGCTCCCAGCTTCAGGCAGCGTTGGCTTAGGTCACACAGCTTGAGGCTGTTGCCAATGGGCATCACTGTGGGGGTCCGGATAGGGGTTTGTCGGGGACGGCCAGCTCGTCCCACGCATTCCCCGATCGGACTACGGCTGTGGCTGCTCGGGATACTGCCCACATTGAGGCTGACCCCTCACCGTGGTAGAGTGGGAGGTCGTCTCGAGGTGTGGCAGGGGGCGAAAGATATTCTGGAGGGCTGAACGGAAGGCCTCTCCAGTTTGTCTAACGAACTGGTCTCAGGCTCTGTCTCCGGCTGATACTGATCTTCGACCGGACATGGCTGCTTGTCCTGTTCCAGAGGTTGCCCCTCGGTCTGCAAGACCTGGGCGGTCGCAGAGGGTGGGATTTCTGGAAGTTGTGAGCTCCAACGTCAGGCGCGTAATGGGGCACCTTAGGGATATGGCAGCAAGAGAGGGGAAGAAAACCAATGTGCACTCCGTGTGCATACCGGGGGGAGTCATTTCAGATGTGGAAATGGTCCTTTCGGATGCCATGAAGGGTACAGGGTGCACCCATCTGCAGGTGGTCGCTCATGTCGACACCAATGATGTGTGTCGCTATGGATCGGAGGAAATCCTCTCTGGCTTCCGGCGGCTATCTGATTTGGTGAAGACTGCCAGTCTCGCTAGCGGGATGAAAGCAGAGCTCACCATCTGTAGCATCGTCGACAGGACTGACTCTGGACCTTTGGTACAGAGCCGAGTGGAGGTTCTGAATCAGAGGCTGAGACGATTCTGCGACCGTGTGGGCTGCAGATTCCTCAACTTGCGCCATAGGGTGGTGGGGTTTCGGGTTCCGCTGGATAGGTCAGGAATCCACTACACGCTGCAGGCGGCTACACGGGTAGCAGGGGTTGTGTGGCGTGGACTGGGCGGTTTTTTAGGTTAGATGGCCTCAGGCAAGTACAGAAAGGGCAACAGCCTCAAACGGTGTGGGGCAAAGTCAGGACATGCGGGGACCAAGCAGCAATCGGTATTGTAATTGTAAACTGTCGAAGCTGCATTGGTAAAGTGCCGGAACTTCAAGCGCTGATAGAAAGCACCGAAACTGAAATCGTTATAGGTACGCAAAGCTGGCTGAAGCCGGAGATAAATTCTGCCGAAATTTTTACAAAGGCACAGACGGTGTTTAGAAAGGATAGATTGCATGCAACCGGTGGTGGCATGTTTTTCGCTGTTGGTAGTAGTTTATCCTGTAGTGAAGTAGAAGTGGATAGTTCCTGTGAATTATTATGGGTGGATGCTACACTCAACAACCGTGCTAGGTTAATAATTGGCTCCTTTTACCTACCTCCTGACTCAGCAGCATTAGTGGTAGAACAACTAAGAGAAAATCTGGAATTCATTTCACATAAATTTTCTCAGCATGTTATAGTCTTAGGTGGAGATTTCAATTTACCAGATATAGACTGGGACACTCAGATGTTTAGGACGGGTGGTAGGGACAGAGCATCGAGTGACATTATACTGAGTGCACTATCCGAAAATTACCTCGAGCAATTAAACAGAGAACCGACTCGTGGAGATAACATCTTGGACCTGCTGATAACAAACAGACGCGAACTTTTCGACTCTGTAAGCGCAGAACAGGGAATCAGTGATCATGAGGCCGTTGCAGCGTCCCTGAATATGGAAGTAAATATGAATATAAAAAAAGGGAGGAAGGTTTATCTGTTTAGCTAGAGTAATAGAAGCCAGATTTCAGACTACCTAACAGATCAAAACGAAAATTTCTGTCCCGACACTGACAATGTTGAGTGTTTATGGAAAAAGTTCAAGGCAATCGCAAAATGCGCTTTAGACAGGTACGTGCCGAGTAAAACTGTGAGGGACGGGAAAAACCCACCGTGGTTCAACAACAAAATTAGGAAACTACTGGGAAGGCAAAGAGAGCTTCACTGCAAGTTTAAATGCAGCCAAAACCTCTCAGACAAACAGAAGCTAAACGATGTCAAAGTTAGCGTAAGGAAGGCTATGTGTGAAGCGTTCAGTGAATTCAAAAGTAAAATTATATGTACCGACTTGACAGAAAATCTTAGGAAGTTCTGGTCTTACGTTAAATCAGTAAGTGGCTCGAAACAGCATATCCAGACACTCCGGAATAAAAAATGGTTCAAATGGCTCTGAGCACTATGGGACTTATCATCTGAGATCATCTGTCCCCTAGACTTAGAACTACTTAAACCTAACTAACTTAAGGACAACACACACATCCATGCCCGAGGCAGGATTCGAACCTGCGACCGTAGCGGTCACGCAGCTCCAGACTGTAGCGCCTAGAACCGCTCGGCCACTTCGGCCGGCTGCGACACTCCGGAATGATGATGGCATTGAAACAGAGGATGACACACGTAAAGCTGAAATACTAAACACGTTTTTCCAAAGCTGTTTCACAGAGGAAGACCGCACTGCAGTTCCTTCTCTAAATCCTCGCACAAACGAAAAAATGGCTGACATCGAAATGAGTGTCCAAGGAATAGAAAAGCAACTGGAATCACTCAATAGAGGAAAGTCCACTGGACCTGACGGGATACCAATTCGATTCTACACAGAGTACGCGAAAGAACTTGCCCCCCTTCTAACAGCCGTGTACCGCAAGTCTCTAGAAGAACGGAGGGTTCCAAATGATTGGAAAAGAGCACAGGTAGTCCCAGTCTTCAAGAAGGGTCGTCGAGTAGATGCGCAAAACTATAGATCTCTATCTCTGACGTCGATCTGTTGTAGAATTTTAGAACATGTTTTTTGCTCGCGTATCATGTCGTTTCTGGAAACCCAGAATCTACTCTGTAGGAATCAACATGGATTCAGGAAACAACGATTGTGTGAGACCCAACTCGCTTTATTTGTTAATGAGACGCAGAAAATATTAGATACAAGCTCCCAGGTAGATGCTATTTTCCTTGACTTCCGGAAGGCGTTCGATACAATTCCCGCCTGATAAACAAAGCAAGAGCCTACGGAATATCAGACCAGCTGTGTGACTGGATTGAGGAGTTTTTAGTAAACAGAACACAGCATGTTGTTCTCAATGGAGAGACGTCTACAGACGTTAAAGTAACCTATGGCGTACTACAGGTGAGTGTTATGGGACCATTGCTTTTCAGAATATATATAAATGACCTAGTAGATAGTGTCGGAAGTTCCGTGCGGCTTTTCACGGATGATGCTGTAGTATATAGAGAAGTTGCAGCATTAGAATATTGCAGCGAAATGCAGGAACATCTGCAGCGGATAGGCACTTGGTGCAGGGAGTGGCAACTGACCCTTAACATAGACAAATGTAATGTATTGCGAATACATAGAAAGAAGGATCCTTTATTGTATGATTATATGATAGCGGAACAAACACTGGTAGCAGTTACTTCTGTAAAATATCTGGGAGTATGCGTGCGGAACGATTTGAAGTGGAATGATCATATAAAATTAATTGTTGGTAAGGCGGGTACCAGGTTGAGATTCATTGGGAGAGTCCTTAGAAATTGTAGTCCATCAACAAAGGAGGTGGCTTACAAAACACTCGTTCGACCTACACTTGAGTATTGCTCATCAGTGTGGGATCCGTACCAGATCGGGTTGACAGAGGAGATAGAGAAAATCCAAAGAAGAGCGGCGCGTTTCGTCCCAGGGTTATTTGGTAAGCGTGATAGCGTTACGGAGATGTTTAGCAAACTCAAGTGGCAGACTCTGCAAGAGAGGCGCTCTGCATCGCGGTGTGGCTTGCTGTCCAGGTTTCGAGAGGGTGCGTTTCTGGATGAGGTATCGAATATATTGCTTCCTCCTACTTATACCTCCCGAGGAGATCACGAATGTAAAATTAGAGAGATTCGAGCGCGCACGGAGGCTTTCCGGCAGTCGTTTTTCCCGCGAACCATACGCGACTGGAACAGGAAAGGGAGGTAATGACAGTGGCACGTAAAGTGCCCTCCGCCACACACCGTTGGGTGGCTTGTGGAGTATAAATGTAGATGTAAATGTAGACCGCTACGGTCGCAGGTTCGAATCCTGCCTCCGGCATGGATATGTGTGATGTCCTTAGGTTAGTTAGGTTTAAGTAGTTCTAAGTTGTAGGGGACTGATGACCACAGCAGTTAAGTCCCATAGTGCTCAGAGCCATTTTTTGTTATGGGATCAGTCAAACTTCATTTTCCATGCACGGTTTTCCCATCACATAGTTTCTTTGCTTTTATATTTGTTTTCAAAAATAAGTGTTTATTTCTAAGTTTATCCCAGTAAAAGGCCTGCCATGAGAATTAACTTGTATGTTTTTGAGAAGGACTTCGCAATAAAAATTAGGCGCTCGTCATAAAGTGAAGCAACCTATGCAGGACTATCACCAAAGAAACAAAAAGATGAATTACTGTGATTAAGTGAGTGCAGAAATTCAGCAGAAAGTATGCATGACACAACTAACATAAATAATAGCACAATAACAGACCTAGAAGCGGTCGAAATAAGACTCAGTAGCTTGTTCACCAATTAATATTGGTATGAAAAATGCGAGCGCTAATTATTCGCCATCAGCTCTTCATGTCTCATACATCTGGATGTAATGTTTGGACACTGCACCCAACGAAAACCCATCACAATGAAGCAACATTCCAAAAACGCTAGTGGTTATACACTCCTGGAAATTGAAATAAGAACACCGTGAATTCATTGTCCCAGGAAGGGGAAACTTTATTGACACATTCCTGGGGTCAGATACATCACATGATCACACTGACAGAACCACAGGCACATAGACACAGGCAACAGAGCATGCACAATGTCGGCACTAGTACAGTGTATATCCACCTTTCGCAGCAATGCAGGCTGCTATTCTCCCATGGAGACGATCGTAGAGATGCTGGATGTAGTCCTGTGGAACGGCTTGCCATGCCATTTCCACCTGGCGCCTCAGTTGGACCAGCGTTCGTGCTGGACGTGCAGACCGCGTGAGACGACGCTTCATCCAGTCCCAAACATGCTCAATGGGGAACAGATCCGGAGATCTTGCTGGCCAGGGTAGTTGACTTACACCTTCTAGAGCACGTTGGGTGGCACGGGATACATGCGGACGTGCATTGTCCTGTTGGAACAGCAAGTTCCCTTGCCGGTCTAGGAATGGTAGAACGATGGGTTCGATGACGGTTTGGATGTACCGTGCACTATTCAGTGTCCCCTCGACGATCACCAGTGGTGTACGGCCAGTGTAGGAGATCGCTCCCCACACCATGATGCCGGGTGTTGGCCCTGTGTGCCTCGGTCGTATGCAGTCCTGATTGTGGCGCTCACCTGCACGGCGCCAAACACGCATACGACCATCATTGGCACCAAGGCAGAAGCGACTCTCATCGCTGAAGACGACACGTCTCCATTCGTCCATCCATTCACACCTGTCGCGACACCACTGGAGGCGGGCTGCACGATGTTGGGGCGTGAGCGGAAGACGGCCTAACGGTGTGCGGGACCGTAGCCCAGCTTCATGGAGACGGTTGCGAATGGTCCTCGCCGATACCCCAGGAGCAACGGCAAACTGGCTGACACTGACGGCGGCGGTGCACAAATGCTGCGCAGCTAGCGCCATTCGACGGCCAACACCGCGGTTCCTGGTGTGTCCGCTGTGCCGTGCGTGTGATCATTGCTTGTACAGCCCTCTCGCAGTGTCCGGAGCAAGTATGGTGGGTCTGACACACCGGTGTCAATGTGTTCTTTTTTCCATTTCCAGGAGTGTATTTATTATTTAAGGGCCACCTAACGGTGAAGAAGTTGTAGGAAATTAGAGACATCAAAATCTAAGCTAATATCGTGAATACAGAACGCTTAGTAGCTCTAGACAGGCGAATAATTGACAACAAATAACACAGAGCAATGGTCTGAAAACGAAGTAAACTAATGTAAAATGACGCTATCCACTGTGGGACTTGCATTTGACTACAAGACAGCAGGAAGAAAAATGAATAAGACATCCGTATCCGGGCAGCTCAAAAATTCAAGACAAACGAGACAAATATTAAATATAAATCACTATGCACACAATATGCGTAAACGAATTAATGTTGGGACACTGCACCCAACGAAAACCCATTACAATGAAGCAACGTTCTAAAAACGCTAGTGGTTATATTTATTATTTAAGGGTCACCTAACCGTGGAGAAACTGTTCAGAAGATCGACTGGACTACAGCCTGAGTGATACCCGCAGCAAGGGGGCGCTAGTCAGGGTGAGATGAGAGCCGGGAAGAGAATGGATACTAAATCCAAGTTCTCTCTCCCGAACTTCCCACAGTTCACAGACTCAGTCTGGAGAGGTGACTAAATGCTACTACTAATGTGAGGAACGAAAATGAGCCTTTACCCACTTAAAAACAGAGGAACGCAGCACAAACGTCCCACTCAAGCCATACAAAAATGCATTTTGCGATTAATTATGTTGGTACTGGTATCGAATAGTCTCCCTCCATTGTCTAGCACCGCTTGCGCTACGTCTGGTGGCAGGGACGAGATATGAATTGGACAGTTCGTAAATTGGAGAGTAAGTAACGAACTTTATCACGTTGCCAGAGAAGCGCCGGTAAGGGGCTCTTTCTGATATGCAGACAGAAACGCAAATTTTACGCCCAAGTACCCATTGGTTAACGCTGTGGTGGTGGGCAGCACTGCGCCTGTTGCAACAGGTTAGCTCCAGGTCCTGACCACAATAACATATCGGGAAACAGGACCTTTCCGCCAAAACTGGGCGGTTTCCTGCTTTTGAGATAGAGTGAGAGCGTTCTGCTGACCAAACGGTACACTCTAGACTCACTCCCGTCTTGAGATAAATCGAATAACGTCCCACTCCCGACAAAAGTCCCAAGATTAAAAAAAAAAAATCGTAACAGAGCTGAAACGAAAATCGTGCAGCGTTGTGTTGCAGTTTTCGCCAATCTGAGGTTGGTACCCATTCTATTCTGAACGTGATATACACATTCAAGTTTGCATTCAGCTACACGACTTCGATATTGTTTGCATTCTTAAACTTCTTTGAATGGCTTAGAGTCACCGTATCATAAATACTGGACATAGTGAACATTAAATCAGTCATATTTTCTTTACCACTGCACCTCTAAGCTTCCACCACTACCATTTTCATTAGCAACACAGTCATCACTTGTTCAATTTTCAGTTTGTCAATGTGTAGACAGAATTTAGACATTATGACAACATTAATGACTTTAGCAATGCAATATCTATATTTTTAGCTGAGACAGCACCATTGTTAGTGGTGGTAAGTATTATAGGAAATTACTATTACGTCATTGCTGTAATGATTTTCATTCGCTGATTCTTCTACACCTACCTATATCGATTACTCTGCCACACTGTGCAGATTAAAATCAAACCACAAATGGATCAAATGGCTCTAAGCACTATGGTAGTTAACATCTGAGGTTACCAGTCCCCTAGACTTAGAACTGCTTAAATCTAGCTAACCTAAAGACATCACACACATCCGTGCCCGAGGCAGGATTCGAACCTGCAACCGTAGCAGAAGCTCAGTTCCCGACTGAAGCACCTAGAACCGCTCGGCCACAGCGGCCGGCCAAAAATCACACCACAGCAAATCATTATTCTTCGAAATCCATTCACTGACCTAATATTACCATCATAAATATCAGTTTTCTTATCATCATCTTATCTGAAACAGAGATAGGAAATGTATAGTTGAATTTAAAATCATCGAATTTCAAATTGAACCGAGCAGCCAGGTCAATATGGTATTCGACTTTGAAAGAAATATTTCCTTTTCATTGCTTGCAACACATGGTGTTCAAACCTCACACAATGAATAAGTCTAAAGGTTTATTTCCTCTTTTTAATGAATTACACTTCTTTTCGATACATGTCGCATTTTGCTTAACGAGGAGCACTGTTAGTAGTGGCAGATTCACAATTTTCATCGGAGTAAGCTGGTCTCTAAAGTTAGGAGTAACTTAACTCACAAATTCCGATGATTACGAAGTCACAGAAGGACTTCCCATTACTGTCGAACCAACATTTCGTTTGTTATGCAGTTCAGACGTCTTTTAAGTACTTTTACTCTAATTCTGGGTATTTTCATTGAAGAAAAACAAACAACAAGAAAAATTTCAGCACTAAAACATTCGTGAGAACAAATGTAGCGCTTGAGCCTATCGCTCTATCGCAACTGATCATCCCAACCGAAGTCAAGTATTCAGGACGGGGGCTATGGGGCTACGTGTGCGACTCTAGCGCGTGAGACTTAGGGTTCGAGTCATGCGTGGACTAGGCAGTATTTTTTTTCACTGTGTTACAAAATTAAGTGTTTACATTGAAGTAAGATTTACCATCTTCATTTACCACTCTTGCGGTCTTCACTGGTTTATTGCAAAGTACTGTACAACAAAAACCCAGCGTATTGCGTCACAGGTAAATGAGTATAAGCTATCGAACTTCGTGACTACCAGTAAATGACCCAGGTTTTCAAATGGCTCTGAGCACTATGGGACTTAACATCTGAGGTTGGTTGGTTGGTTGGTTTTGGGGAAGGAGACCAGACAGCGTGGTCATCGGTCTCATCGGATTAGGGAAGGATGGGGAAGGAAGTCGGCCGTGCCCTTTCATAGGAACCATCCCGGCATTTGCCTGGAGTGATTTAGGGAAATCACGGAAAACCTAAACCAGGATGGCCGGACGCGGGATTGAACCGTCGTCCTCCCGAATGCGAGTCCAGTGTCTTACCACTGCGCCACCTCGCTCGGTAACATCTGAGGTCATCAGTCCCCTAGAACTTAGAACTACTCAGACCTAAATAACCTAAGGACATCACACACATCCATGACCGAGGCAGAATTCGAACCTGCGACCGTAGCGGTCGCGCGGTTCCAGACTGTAGCGCCTAGAACCGCTCGGCCACTTCGGCCGGCGACCCACGTTTTCCTTACTAAATAAAGGCTGGAAACAAAAGAAGAAGGGATAAATGGGAAGAAACACAAAATAGGAACAGCTTTTCCTCAGTTACAACGAGGACAATAATTTTGTAGCTTCTACGTTTACAGCAGATCATATGTATAAAAGATGTTCGAAAAAAGAATATCCTAAAGGAGCTATGTGCAGCAATGCCTCCTGCTGGCGACGGTAGTCTCGACAAGTCAAATCTCTGAACGTGTGGCGAGATACGTCATCTGGTGGCGTCACATGTTCCAACATTTGCCATCCGCTTTTGGGGTATTTCCCGACATTTGCGGCCTCATGTGTGCTATATTAAATTACTTGTATCAGCGTCATCTACGTCACCTACGGGTTTTTTAAACGTTGATAAGAATAACCGTGCATAGTGCGAAGTAATCCGCTCTATTATATGACATGAAAATTGTAAAATATGTAACCAGCACTGTAACAAATAATAAATCTGGAAATGACGGTAATAAATCAATCTGAAGTAAATAAAATATCGCTGAGAGAGTAGGTGCAGCATTTAGACACTAGACATGTAATCCAGAAGTAGTCGAGTTCAAATCCCCGTCCGACCATCATGACCTTGGTTTTCCACAATTTTCCTTAAATCATTAAATTTGGAGAGTCAGGAGTGATTAAAAATGGCACGATAGATTGCTCAAATCTTGTACGCTTGGAGGTGATATTCGTACGCTAATGATGTTATAGTTAAATCCAACGCTCTTCCTTTTCTCCAGCTTGGAAAAGTAACTGTAAGGTTTTCCTACACTGAATAAGAAGTCGAGAGCTAAAGTGTAGCGTTTGCGGCGAGCCGGTAGAGGACGCAGTCGGCAGAAGGGAACATATGGCACACCAGAAAGGGGCATGGATGGGGTAGTGGAGAAGGGGGGACGAACCGAGAAGCAAGCGCTCCCGCTCCGCCTCCACAAACAAGTGACGTCAGCCTGCGGCGCTCCAGTTTCAGCGCACATAATGCTGCGGCTAATGAAAATATATTTACGGGGTGATACATCTGCCGGGTCCCACAGGCTGTGTGTGTCCGCCGGTATCGCATCTCCGGATAAAAACCCGCACCCTTTCACCGGACCGCGACAAAAACAAAGGGGTAGCGCCTACAACTTGACTTTCAGCCACTGCAACCTGTGTAACGAAAACGCGTCTGCTGTACAACTTTGATAGGGTACTGGGTCCTGCTCACGAGAGTCTTTAATCCTCTCGATTTTTTTACTTCTGTGTAGTTCAAAGAGGCTCATATAGCGAAAACCCCAGACGATTCGAACTATCATGAATAGATATATGAGAGATATGAATGTAGCATTTGGTTGTTTGAGCAGATGAGCCCTTTCTATGCGGGCGGATGCAACCACGTAAGCGACATGATTTTCATACATTCTGCTTACCTCATCCGTTTCTTATTTACTGGTTCGTCAGTACGTTTTCTCGAATATCAAATACCACAGAAGTGGGCAACTTTGTGGTTGAGATATTACTTCGTGACAGCAGCGCACTCTAAAAATGGTTCAAATGGCTCTGAGCACTATGGGACTCAACTGCTGAGGTCATTAGTCCCCTAGAACTGAGAACTAGTTAAACCTAACTAACCTAAGGACATCACAAACATCCATGCCCCAGGCAGGATTCGAACCTGCGACCGTAGCGGTCTTGCGGTTCCAGACTGCAGCGCCTTTAACCGCACGGCCACTTCGGCCGGCGCAGCGCACTCTAGCTTTTTTATTTCTAAATACTGCAACTCGGGTCAACATTCAATACATAGTTCTGCTGCAGAGTATTCTTCCATCGCGCTGCCATTAGTGATGGAAGCTACAAGTATATGCATTACACTTGAGCTGGTCAGAAAGCCATTGTGATTGCAGGGGGAAAAGATATGTTTGTAGATTTCTTGGAAACTTTCTGCTGCTGCCGATAACTTTGAAGAGCTTATTAACTGAAGACAATTTCATGTAAACATGTTAAATGTGTAAGCTATTCTGTGTAAGAGTTAAATTTTACAAAAAAAAAAAAAAAAAAAAAAAAAAAGAAATTCTTCAGCCAGTGGAAAGCGAATAACTTACACTCTATTATAGGGTAACTTTGTGACAGCACCTATACCTGTAGTAACAAATGTATGAATTGAAACTGTAGAAATAAAATCTCATTAATAAAATTAGGAAGATCTGTGAATGGTTCAGTAAAAAAGACAACGTTTTATTTCTCATTATAATCTTGTTTCTACATATACCATACAGTTAGTTGTTCAGAGTACTGTAGTAAATATGTCACGACTTTGATTGTTCTCATACCACTGACCTTGTATATAAGTGTCAAACAGTTTTATCTAATTATTTTGATTAGAATATTTGTGTTAAACGTAACTGTTGGGAGACGTTTTCGTCTCACACAGTTCCAAAGGACAGATGCGTAAATAAGTACGCAATACCGTTTTTCATTACTTTGCTTAATGCAGTTTAATTTTTCATTCTTATTTTCTTGCATTGTAAGAAAATTAGGAAAATAAACGTCATTAAACTTTGTGACAAATGTTTTCCTGTGTATGGATGAAACAAAACTCATTAAACTGGGCAAATCTGAAACAAGTTATAAGTGTGTATCATAAAGAAACACTAGGTCAGACCATCTTTCTGACAGATGAACTTAACTCTACTTTCCCTGTCTTAGACGTCATGATACAGTGTTTTACTGAGCTGTTGGGCGGGAGTAACTGTGCGAGAATTAGTTTTTCGTATTCCAGTACTTCATTGCTCATTAAAACTTCATTGCTATCAAAAGTAATGGGTAAAGATCATAAAATTCCATATGTGTGGAAATTAAATGTCAACCCACATATTTGTGTAAAATTATCTTACAAAAGTGTGCTAAAATTGTCACAAAGTCGCCTAGTTTTACGGTACCCATTATCATCAGAAACAGTCTGAAAAGCTTGTGAGGGTGCTGCAGCGGAGGATCTGCTGAGAAATAATTGATAGGATACAAACTGGGTACGTTGCACCGTTCCGAGTCATTTAGCATTGAAGTTAGCCATCAGATGGTTGCGCTCAAATGCAAGTGTCTGATAGAGACAGTGTCACGGAACATATTCTTCGCTTGGTTTCCACAAACCGAACACACGTAGTTTTTGCTCGCGAAGCTTAAATTTATCACTTCAGAAAAATGCAGATTTTAACTGGTAATGTTCATTTGAACAGCTCACGAACCCAGAAATGTCGGTGCATTACCGCGTTTTAGAGCGTCCAAGTGCTTGAATTTGTGACTACCTGACAGGCTAACTGCAATCCTAAATAATTCGGAGACGGTACAAAGTATCAGATTTTTTCTTAACAATTATTTCTCAGCACAGCCTCCCCTGTAACAGCTTTACAAGACTTTTCTGACCACCCCGTACATCCAATTTAAAACATCGGATACATCCATCGTCTTGGTGTGCCCTAGGGAAAACTGATAGGACAATTACTGTTCAATGTAGTTATTAATGTCTTAGTATTAATATTAGCTGTCTTATGTTTACGCAGATGACGTAGTTACTTATGAGAATGTGCTATACGATAAAAATTCGGTTTTCATTTAAAAGTGTACAAAGTATTGACCTACTGCAAAGACTGAATTTATTTGTTAACCTAGAGAAAATGCAAAGTGGACAAATCACGAAACAAAAAATCTTTCAGTCTCTGACTGCACGATTAATGAAACACAAACAGAGTCAGTCAAGTGGTAAAGTGATGTGGGGGGAACAGCGTGTGCGTAGATACGAAATGGAGCGATCAGAACCTCACTTGTAAACAAAGCAATTGGCAGCCTTAGATTTATTGGTAGGGCAATGGGACACTGGAATCAGCGAAAAATATACTTTGCAAGACGCTTATTAGGTTTGTAGGAATGTTGCTCAAGTACACAAGATACACATTACACTGGCCGCTTTGCAACTTTGTGCACGCTCTTACCATCGGCGAGTATGTAAATTAGAGCTGCAATTCTCTGTGACAAATAGAACATGCATCAGGGAGCGTTAATGTTGTTCGTGTTTTGTGTTGTTAGCAGACCTAGTAGGGTATATAAGGGGCATAAACAGAGTCAAATATTTCGTGATCAGTATGGTTCAAATGGCTCTAAGCACTATGGGACTTATCATCTGAGGTCATCTGTCCCCTAGACTTAGAGCTACTTAAACCCAACTAACCTAAGGACATCACACACATCCATACCCGAGGCAGGATTCGAATCTGCGACCGTAGCAGCAGCGCGGTTCCGTACTGAAGCGCCTAGAACCGCTAGGCCACAGCGGCCGGCTGATCAGTATGAAGGACACAGAGACGGCGCATTTTCGTGTTAGCGTTATCAGCACCCGACAGAGTTTAAAAGGAGGCTGAATGTTGCTCTCCATTTCTCCGGGTGGTCGAATCGAGCAGCATCCATATTTGTGGCGCATTCGAATGTGACAATGGCCTGATGAATTTCTTGGGGACGGGAGGACAGACATACTCGTCGTCAAGGTTCTGCTCAACCACCCCGGACCATCGCAAAGGAGGATCGCCATATTGTGCACCAAGCACATCGTAACCACATCACATCTCCGCCTGTCATCGGAGAGTAAGTAATGGACTCCCTACAACATTCTGTGTTATCCCGCACCATTGTTGGACACTAGCAGCAGTCGAACTATGGGAATACCTTCCCATGTATAGGCTGCCACAAAACAAATGGCTGCGTTTGGAATGGTGCTGTGACCGGGAAGTATGGACTGCTGATGAATGATGTCGCTCTGCGTTCAGCGATGACTCGCGGTCCGTGCTTCTCCGATTGACCATTATCGGCGAGGATGGCGGCGACCTGGTGAGAGGTCCTCTACTTCTTATATTCTGGAGAGGCATAACAGTGTTACTCCTGGCGTGATGCTGTGGCGAGCCATCGGGTATAGCTTCAGTTCACGGTTGATAGTGATTGAGTGAAGTCTGACAGCGTAACTGTACGACACGGACATCCGGCGTCCTCATGCGTTACCTCTCATTCAACAGTATCGTGCTGCCAGTTTTCAACAGATCGTGCACACATCGCACGTGTCGCTATGGACAGTCTGTGTGATGTTGAAGTATTCCTGTGGCCAACAACATTCCCATATCTCCCCCACAGCATGTGTGGTACCAGATCGGACGTCAAGCCCGTCCCATTGCCAGTAGCCAGGAAATCACCAACCAGTTATTACAGTTGCCGGATCGCCGTCCTCGCGAGAGAATACACTGACTTTATAGAACTCTTCCCAGGAGGGATGCAACGTCATACTGATAAATGGGCACATATAGTCAAGTTCTTTGAAAATTTGATTCGATTTTGTGACTGCTGAAATAAAATGTCATACTTCGCGAAGTTTCATTTTCACTTCCTCCTCTTCTTGTGAGTGCTTTGTGGTTATTCCGAGAGGTTAGATGTGTATCTGTAGATGGACACTAAGAGTATTAAGGTTTAAATTGCTCAGGTTTTGTCACCGTGATTGGCCGCGCGGTCTAGGGCGCATTGTCACGGTCCGCGTCCCCCCGCTCCCTCACCGTTGGAGGTTCGAGTCCTCCCTCGGGCATGGGTGTGTGTGTTGTCCTTAGCGTAAGTTACTTTAAGTTAAATTTAGTAGTGCGTGAGCTTAGGGACTGGGGACCGATGACCTCAGCAGTTTGGTCCATAACACCTTACTACAAATTTCCAAAAATTTTCACCGTTATTGATTAATGATGTGCTTCCGGGTGTTCAACCGCCTGGGCAGTCTGGCTGGGGTGCAGCTCGCATAGAAATACACTCACAGTGCCTGAAGAAGACGTCTCGATCGGTTGTTGAAATATTGTGCTCAGAAGGTTTTAACAACTCGGCTACACACTCGACAGTTACCATTAGTACTAACCTTGTCATTATATCTTCCTTCAAAAGATCTTTCACTAGAATGACAAATTTAGTTCCCAATTAAACTCAAGGAACTCGAATTAAGAACATTCTCGTATTTTACTTGAGGAAGAATAAATGAAGGCAAGAGACGTAGCATCGACAACGAGATCATTAGAGACGTAGCACAAACTTTGAATGGTGAATGAAAGAAGCCGTGTCCTTTACAAAGCAACCATCTCAGCATTCATCTGAAGTAATTTGGGGAAACCAGGATAATCTGTTTGACCGAATGGGCATTGAACCCTGTGGCTCCCAAATTCTAGTCCAGAGCGCCATCTCTCTTATTATTGTTACATTCACGGAATTTGAAGAAGGTTATGTGACTTTAGGTAAAGTACTTGCGTATTCGGTGAAGATATTTGTGGAAGAACGGGCAAGGAAAAAACAATATCTCCTACGTCATTTCAGTGGGGTACAGGAAGTCACTGACATACAGAGAACACTATTATGATGAAAGATAGAAAATGGAGGATCGTATCAAATCATTGAAAAGATAATTCATTATTAATTAAAAAAAGGGACAATGCAGGTTCTTCGTGCAACGGAGATAGCACACTGGAATACGAGCTTTAACACCAGCAGTTTCACATGATGTGTTTCTCTGATATCAAAGTGCTCACATAATATCTCTGCCACCTTATGAACAAAAAAATGGTTCAAATGGCTCTGAGCACTATGGGACTTAACTTCTGAGGTCATCAGTCCCCTAGAACTTAGAACTAGTTAAACGTAACTAACCTAAGGACATCACACACATCCATGCCCGAGGCAGGATTCGAACCTGCGGACGTAGCGGTCGCGTGGTTCCAGACTGCAGCGCCTAGAACCGCTCGGCCACTCCGGCCGGCCCTTATGAACAAAATGAGAGCGTGCGTAGTATTAGACCAACTGTGCGACTGGATAAGAGTTTCTAGCATACAGATCGCAGCCAGTCATTCTCGACGATGAGAAGTCTTCAGACGTAAAAGTAACGTCGGACGTACCCCAAGGGAGTGTTACAGGACAATTACTTACCGCAATATACATAGATGACCAATCAGATATCGTCGGAATTTCCCCGAGGCTTTTAGCGGATGATGCTGTTGTATACACAGTTGTCGCAACGCTAGAAAATTGTGGCAAAATGCAGGAAGACCTGCAGAGGATTGACACTTGGTGTAGAGTGTGGCAATTGACCCTCAACATAAACAAATGTAACGTGTTGCGAGTACATGGACGTAAGTGCCCATTATTGTATAATTACACGATTGCAGAAAGATCAGTGAAGGCAGTTACTTTCATAAAATATCTAGGAGTATGAGTACAGAGTGATGTAAAGTGAAATGACCAAATAAAATTAACCGCGGATAAGACAGACGCCAGACTGAGATTCATTGGAAGAGACCTCAGGATATGTAATCCATCAACGAAACCCTCGTTCGACCAACACTTGAATATTGCTCGGCAGTCCGGTTCCGTGTCAGATAGGATTGATAGAGGAAATAGAGAAGATCGAAAAAAGAGCTACACGTTTCGTTACACGTTGATTTAGTGGGTGTGAAAGCGTCATGGAGATGATCAGCCAACTCCAGTGGCAGACGCTGCAAGAGACGCGTTCTGCATCACGGTACAGTTTACTATTAAAGTTCCGAGAGCGTACGTTCGTAGAAGAGTCACCCACCATATTGTATCCTCCTACGTGTATATCGCGAAAAACTTATTAAGGTAGAATCACACGGAGGTTTACCATCAATCGTTCTTCCCGCTAACTATTCGCGACTGGAACTGGGAACTGGGGAAATGACATTGGTATACAAAGTTCCCAAAGTCACACACAGTAAGGAAGCTTGCGATTTATACAAATGTAGGTTTGTGTCTTTATTTCCTTTATTATTTCGTGCGCTCGCCGCATGTAGCGAGCAGATAAGATGTTAGGCAACATGCGGCAACAACGTGAAGGCGTACAGCTGGAGGCCATAATTCATGGAAAAATCTAGAGAAGGCTGTATTTAGCAGCGGATGTCACGAAGCCTGATTCTGCTGGTTTTGGTAATGATAATAAAAGTTAGGGCTCAAACTAATTGGCAGGGAACCAATAAATTCCTTTGCAGGTCTGAAGAAAGCACGACTAGAGTGCGACTGTTAAACACGCTAAGTACACTACTGGCCATTAAAACTGCTACACCAAGAAGAAATGCAGATGATAAATGGGTATTGATTGGACAAATATATTATACTAGATCTGACATGTGATTACATTTTCACGCAATTTGGGTGTATAGATCCTGAGAAATCAGTACACAGAACAACAACCTCTGGCCGTAATAACGGCCTTGATACTCCTGGGCATTGAGTCAAACAGAGCTTGGATGGCGTGTACAGGTACAGCTGCCCATGCAGCTTCAACACGATGCCACAGTTCATCAAGAGTTGTGACTGGCGTATTGTGACGAGCCAGTTGCTCGGCCACCATTGACTAGACGTTTTCAGTTGGTGAGAGATCTGGAGAATGTGCTGGCCAGGGCAGCAGTCGAACATTTTCTGTATCCAGAAAGGCCCGTACAGGATCTGCAACATGCGGTCGTGCGTTATCCTGTTGAAATGTAGGATTTCGAAGGGATCGAATGAAGGGTAGAGCCACGGGTCGTAACATATCTGAAATGTAACGTCCACTGTTTAAAGTGCCGTCAATACGAGCAAGAGGTGATCGAGACTTGTAACCAGTGGCACCCCATACCATCACGCCGGGTCATACGCCAGTATGGCGATGACGAATACACGCTTCCAATGTGCGTTCACCGCGATGTCGCCAAACACGGATGCGACCATCATGATGCTGTAAACAGAACCTGGATTCATCCGAAAAAATGACGTTTTGTCATTCGTGCACCCAGGTTTGTCACTGAGTACACCATCGCAGGCGCTCCTGTCTGTGATGCAGCGTCAAGGGTAATCGCAGCCGTGGTCGCCGAGCTGATAGTCCATGCTGCTGCAAACGTCGTCGAACTGTTGGTGCAGATGGTTGTTGTCTTGCAAACGTCCCCATCTGTTGACTCAGGGATCGAGACGTGGCTGCACGATCCGTTACAGCCATGCGGATAAGATGCCTGTCATCTCGACTGCTAGTGATACGAGGCCGTTGGCATCCGGCACGGCGTTACGTATTACCCTCCTGAACCCACCGATTCCATATTCTGCTAACAGTCATTGGATCTCGACCAACGCGGGCAGTAATGTCGCGATACGATAAACTGCAATCGCGATAGGCTACAATCCGACCTTTATCAAAGTCGGAAACGTGATGGTACGCATTCCTCTTCCTTACACGAGGCATCACAACAACGTTTCACCAGGCAACGCCGGTCACCTGCTGTTTGTGTATGAGAAGTCGGTTGGAAACTTTCCTCATGTCAGCACGTTGTAGGTGTCGTCACCGGCGCCAACCTCGCGTTAATGCTCTGAAAAGCTAATCATTTGCATATCACAGCATCCTTTTCCTGTAGGTTAAATTTCGCGTCTGTAACACGTCATCTTCGTGGTGTAGCAATTTTAATGGCCAGTAGTGTTTGTTTTAGATTACAGTGGTGACAGTGACGTATCCCAAACAATTACGCTTCTGCCAGTGCCACTGTTCATACTTTAAAATGAAATGTTTGCTATGTCATACAAGAAGGTTAACATTACTGGTTTCTCGACTGATCACTTTGGAGTAGCATCAATAGTTACGAAACTGTGGCATTGCAGTACTTTAGCGTTGTTGAATCTCGACTGTGGCCAATACAATAATGGGATCAGAGGAGGGGTTTTTCTGTGATAACTTTGCTACGCTCAGAAAAGAAAAGCTGACGTAGAGGACATGATCTAAAAGCTTTCGACACATGATAGTGAACAAATAGCAATGACTTAACCTGTAGTTTGAACTTTCATAAATATAATGTGAATATATAAGGAATCACATGAATTTGTCAGAGCACGTATTGGTAAAATGATTACTACTTAGCCCAGAACTTTTAATTCTCCTTAGATGGGATTGCTGGAGATATTCGTAGTAACAGCAGACAAGTGATGTACAATTTTTTTATAAGAAATTGCATTTACACATCGTGCAGTGAGCTGTCTTTCTGACAGGATGTATCTCCTCTATGTCGTGGCTGTCTCACTTGATCTCTCAGAGATTGATTAACAAGGGAAATAAGACTGCTTTCAACTTGTGGGCTTAGCGTTTGTTGCATATGTGAAAGAACTGAACATATTTGTGACGATTTGAGGCTAATGACTATTGAGATTAATATGTAACTTACGGTTCATTAAATTAGTGTGTCGTCCACATATTTAGTGATTTGAATGTGTGGTCGAGTGACACACACAATATAAAAAAAATCGTTTAATGAAAAATAATAAATACAATCGAATAACGGTAAAAGGAGGGGTGAAGGTTGAGGCTGACATCCAAAGAGAATATTGAGAAAGAGAAGACATAAAAATGCACTGGAGTACAAAATTTAAGAACGTCAGTGACTTTTGCATGATGTGTCACTGTCAAGTAACATAGCTCGATGAAACTCGGACAATACATAGGAAGAACTGCTACAGTATACTACACTACATTACACTACACTAGATAACCGAAAGAAATACGCAACTTGGACCATATATGGAATGAACCGCTAAAGTATAGTACTCAAGGTAACCGAAGAAATACGCAATGAGATGAACAGATATGACACTTTTGTTCAAAGACAATAATTACACTGAAGTCACGGAGATTCATGATGGTCCCTTGGACATTCCAAATGGCGGGATATTGTTCTTAATAGATTGTGCTCTGCAACGTGCACTCTTGATGGACACGAGGTTATCGAGTTTTTGTGGTAGGCTTTTCCATTACTCCACCAGCACGGTTGACAACTGTTGGATGGTCTTTTGGGCTTATGGAGGTGCTGCAATCTGTCTCTCCGACGCACACAATTTGGAATAAAGACTGGTAACTGGGTCGGTATAGGACAGAAAACGATGCCGTGACAGTCACTATGGTTACTACAGGAACGGTTCAGTGAAGTCCCAACATTACTGAACGCTAGTGGGGACGGAGAGACGGATAATTTATGTTGTCTGTCTGAGGAGGACTATGACTTGAGGCGAGCCTGCGTCGGCCGTCATATTCGCCGACGTGACGTTACTGCCGGTGAGGGGCTGTCGAGCTGATGTGGTGAACCGGTGTGGCATCTGACGCCTCGGATTCCATAGAAGTAGAGAGTCATGTGCCTTATACTAATTATTCACATACGATTTATTAACAGAGATATGATTGGCTCAACTGTGACTGGGCAGGCGTGCCAAAACATGCAGTGAGGAAGTGTCTGGTAGATAGATCTGTTTATCGTAACAGTAAAAGGAAAAAGAAGATTTGTGTTTAAGGTCCCACCGACGACGAGGTCGATGGAGGCGGAAATGAATCTCAGATTGGGAAAGAATAGAGAAGGGAATCTGCAATGTCGTTTTTAAAGGGAAAAATTTGATATTTTCCTTCAGCGATTTATGAAAATCATGGGAAACGAAAATTAGAATGGGTGGAAGAGACATTAAACGCGAGTCCTCCCTGAGGTGAGTCCATAGTCTGCATTACGCCATCTCACCCGCTGCGGATTTAAAGATGTTCTTAGTCGAAAAAAATTATTCGAAGTCCTGCATAAGCATTGATTAGGCGCGATTCTAATTGATGCGGTGGAAAATTAACAGAAAAATATATTACAAGCTATCCTCGTAAGTGGTTCCCTCAGTAGGTAACGATGCAGTCTTGAAAGCACGATGTCGAAGTATCATCTGCTAGTAAATGTTATAGGAAAAACTATTCTTATTTCTTTTGCATTATTATTTAGTGCAGTTATTCAACTACTAAATCAACTCTTTATCAGATGTGGAGATAGGATGATAGGCTTCCCATTTCTATGCAAACTGATACATTCACGTTCATTCACAATAATGGAATAATGTAGGATAAATTGTGACTGTAGTAAAATTATTTTGAATTAGTCTGGTGTGGGTGTTCATTTCCACTTTTTTAATTAATTATTATTGCTTTGATTTTTCTTTGCTGTAAACAATATGTGCCTGTAGAATGAAAAAAATTGTTATTACATGATGAAAGCTCTAATATGTACAACTTGTTTTAAAATACTAGGTAACAGATATTTAAATACGCAATAAATGAAATGAAATGACAACGTATTTTACAACTGAACTGCAAGGAAGCGTTTATCGGCGACCCCGGAATAATTATTGTCACCGCTACTCTTAATGACAGTCGCACTGATCCGCGAGACAGCCTTAAAATTGTTACTACCCCAACTTCAAAAGATAAGTACCCTATAGCAGTCCGTTTTCAAAACATTCCGAGATTCTGCCACTCGGCTAGACAGTTAGTGCATTGCCTCCAAAATGATTTCTCGCAACTTTCGCAGAATTCTCCACGAAGGCAGACCAGGGTAACAATTTAATGTTACGTGGCCCAAAAGTCACTCCGAAATCACAACACTTCAAATTTCCACGGAAGTAAATGACTTTTATTAGGTTAAATTAATCACCCCCAAATCCATCTCTTCCATCAAACATCACATCCAGCTCGTTAATAGGTCGACGGTTTGATATGAAACCTGTTCGGATCACTCACAGATGCACGCTCTAAGCTGCAACATTCGCCTATAAAATCGAAAATGACTAATCAGAATTCAACACCACGACTCTGCTAACAGCCAAGGTCATATCGTCAAGGCGCACCCAAACTCAGGAAATCAAACAGAACACTTGCCATAGTCAAAGTACGAAGCAGATCATTGCTCCTTCGCTCTTATGTCAGAAATGTATGTTAGAATGTTTGTAGGTTATTTAGCAGTATTGCGTAGTTTCTTGGTGGAGATTTCAACGTAATGTGACGAATATGCCACCCGTGGTTTGCAGGATATAATACTCTGAAACCTTGAAGCAGGTGAAATACAGACCAAAATCTTAGGAACGTTGAATTTGCTACCTGGGGCCACTGCAAGGCGTTGGAGGAGATTGCGAGACACAGGGAATATTCGGCATAAACCATTATGAAATCGACTAAAAATAAACGCTCCGCAACGGTTTCTGTACATCACTACAACGTCACGACGAGATCCAATGACGACTACAGATGGTCTGCGGATCCTGAGGAACTGCAGTGTCGATCACAAAGTCCGACAGTGTCGAACTGCTCTGGTGGCTAAAATAACCCTGTGTCTAATCTGCCTGAATCTATGTGCCTATATATACGTCACCTTCTGTATGCAACAGGCGATGCGCAACGAAAGGGAGCTGGCTGAAATACAATTATATTAACCAGAATGCAAAATGTTCCTATCATAGCACAAAAAAGCTAATATGTCCTAGACAGAGCTGAGGATGTAAAAGTAGGGATCTACTTTTCGACTTCATTCGGCAGCTTCAAAGACATTTAAATCAAAACATCTTGACATATTCGCGCTTTTTTACTTGCCAGTATTAGTACCCATGTCATGTAATATAATGCATCATATCAAGTGAAGTAACATGATACGTGTTTTACTAAAATGTAGACTTTCACGGCCGGAAATATCATGTCCATTATAATTATCGGGGCTGTTATGGCGTGGTCAGTTGACGAATTCTGTGTCGATTCCCAACGTTTCGTCTCCGACTGCGGGAGACATCTTCAAGGGGGTCCGTAGCTCAATGGAAGGTCCAACACACCCACTGGCTCGCTACTGACTGCCGCTAAATTCCGTGTCCGCGCGCTCCCACGCCGCGGCGTGTCGTCACGTGTTTTGAAAACGTCAGTGCAATTGGCCGCTGTCCGTCGCCGTCGATCGCCGTTGCCATCACCCAGTAGTGGGCGGGTGGTACACATCTTCTTTAACAGCGGCATCCATATGCCGTTTAATTCCATTGCTTTCCAGCCAGGGAACCACAATATTCGTTTCGAGGAGACGCAAGTACTAGTGGCCACAAGCGGATATTACGGAAGGCTCTACAGGGAGGCAATCGAAATCGATAAACACCCTAATAATTTCAACCGTAAGGAGGAGGGTGTGAAATTAAACGTACCGAGTTTGAACTAGGTCGTGTAATAGATCCACGACAAGCTGAACGTCCCTTCCGCGATACTGCTGATGGCTTGGCAGGAATGTAGCATGATTGCTGGCAGCGGTTGTTTCGAAAATGCACATTCGCAAGGTGACCAGGCTCCGGACGGGCACGTGGCACTACCGAGCGGGAAGACCATCATGTTCGGTGCATGGTTCTGATGCATCGTACTGCATCTGCAGCAGCAATATGAGCAGTAGTTGGCACCACATTCACACAACGAACTGTTACAAATCGGTTACCTGAAGGACAGAACCGAACCGGACGCTTTGTAGCGTGTATTCCACTGGCCCCAAACCACTGCCATTGGCGATTTCAGTGGTGTGAGCGAGAGCTCGGTGCAGGGCAGGGCGGAGGTCTGTTGTGTTTCCTGATGAACCGGGCGCTAATCATCATCATCATCCTGATGAAAGCTGGTTCGGTCTCGGTGCCAGTAATGACGGTGTGTTGCTTAGAAGGAGGCCAGTTGAGGGCGTGCAACCAACCAGTCTGCTTGGTAGACACAGTGGACCTACATCTAGAGTTATGGTCTGAGATGCGGTTTCATATGACAGCAGGAGCACTCTCGTGGTTATCCCACGCACCGTGACTACAAATTTGTACGTCAGTCTGGTGATTCGACCTGTTTTTTTGCCATTCATGAACAGCATTCCAGGGTGTGTTTTCCAACAGGATAACACTCGTCCACATTCTGCTGTTGCAACTCAACATGCTCTACAGAGTGTCGACGTGTTGCCTCGGGCTGCTAGATCACCAGATCTGTCTCTAAGCTAGCACATATGGGACATCATCGGACGACGATTCCAGCGTTATCCACAAACAGCAATAACCGTCTCTGTTATGACCAACTAAGTGCAACAGACATGGAATTCCATCCTGCAAACTGACATATGGCACCTGTACAACACATTGCACGCACATACGTATGTATGCATTCAACATTCTGGCGGTTACACCCGTTAGAATGTACCAGCATTTCACATTTGCAATGACTTATGTCGCACTTGCATTAACCTGTGATCTTGCAATGTTAATCACTTAAATAGATTACCTAGACACATGTATTCCCGAAATTTCATTACTGTACATTAATTATTTTTTGGCGTTGCTATTTTTTCCATCAGTGTATATCCCCTGTAAATGATGCTAATAATTGTTTTTGAGAGTGAATAATACTATAGAATGTGTATAAAAGATGTCAGAGTACTCAGAAAACTCAAATGAAAAAAAAGTGGTATAAATGACTTACCATTATTTCTGTCAACAGTCTATCTTGAGACACGCCTTTAAGCCAAGATAAATGTAGACAACGTCCAGTTTCATTACAAGCCCTAATGCACTGCTTTTCATTATTTTCGAATCACTTGCCTATTGGAAGCAGGGAGTACACCTTTCCAATACAGGTAACACAATTACGATTTCAGGGGAAATGTTAACGGTCATTTTAAGTGGCGTGCTTCATTTCCTCTATGAACATTAGTTTCCCACCTTGTTCGCATCTGTTGATACTGTTGTGGTAAATCCAGCTCGTGAGGGCGAGGAACATGCGCTCTGCCACCGTGGCTGCAGCGCACTATGTTTGGTGGTCCTGCAGGTGGCGCTGAAGCGGCAACAGGCGGCCGAGGACGCGATCGCGCTGGGGCTGGTGGCGGTGACGACTGGCGCCGAGTACGGGTTCTTGCCGCAGGGGCCCATCTTCGGCATGAGCACCACGGCTCCCCAGAGCGAGCCCTCCGCAGGTACGTGTTCTTTCTTCATTTCTTCTTTTCTCAAGTGGAGATAACCACAGTTACTTCAAATGGTTCAAATGGCTCTGAACACTATGGGACTTAAATTCTGAGGTCATCAGTCCCCTAGAGCTTAGAACTACTTAAACCTAACTAACCTAAGGACATCACACACATCCATGCCCGAGGAGGATTCGAACCTGCGACCGTAGCGGTTCCGCAGTTCCAGACTGTAGCGCCTAGAACCGCTCGGCCACTCCGGCCGGCCAACAGTTACTCCCTAAATCCTTGTCAGTGGGTCGGTACCAGCATCCTTTATGGTTTTTACCTAAATTGGGTAGCAATTAATTTTTAAGTATCACAGCAAAAATAAAATTTCAAGTTGTGACCACGAACCTTGGTGATTGTGTTAGACCTTCTCCTCCGCCATACACCGCTTGGTGGCTAGCGGAGTATATATGTAGATGCAGATGCAGATATTTTACATTTCAGTGTAACACACTTTTACACACTTTTACCACCGATGGATAACTTGGTTCTAGAAGTCTACATTTTGGTTGTGCACATTGAAAATCACCTCGTCGTCATTCTGGGAAGCCTATCACGCGATGGTTTCTTCATCTGAGGGAAGAAGAAGAAGTCACTGGATGCCATGTCAGGAGAGTAGGGGGGCCAGGCAACATTTAATTGCCCAGAGAAACAGTATGTGTCTCTGTGTCCTGTTCTGAATGGGCTGAAGCGTTGCCGTGGAGTAAAAACATCCCCTTGGTCAACTTCCCGTCAGTCCAACCTCCGTAGCCTCTTCAGGTGATTTGGGTAGTATGCTGCTGTGACTGTATACCGCTTATGGGTTAGCACCTCACCGTAGCAATCCCAAAATCACTAAAGATCAGCTTATCCCAAGATGATTGGATGTTCGCTATTTTTTTAGAGGTGATGAAACTACATGTTGCCACTGTCTGCTCTGCTCCTTTGTTACGGATCATAGTGATACACCCAGCTCGCGTTTATGGTGACTATGCAGCTATAGGACGGCATCTGGATTAGTCCCACACAACTGCCGAATTTCAGAAGCTACTTCGGTTCGTCCGGTTATTAGAACGGGTGTGAGAAGTTTCGGAACCCAGCGGGCAGCAGTCTTTGTCATGTCCAAAATACCGCGCGAGACGTCGAAAACTGATCCATGATTGGTTTTCACTTTTCGCACCATCGCCACGAATGTGACACGACGGTCCTCAAGCGCCAGAACCTCTACTTGTCTTGCGACTCCAGGTTCTTCACAGAAAGAAGTCTTCAGTCTCGTCATTCAGATTTCTTTGATCGCACAGGAAGCGTCTGCGCCACCTAATTGCAATGCCATGTGTTGGTGCACTGCTCCTATACTCTTCCAACCAGTCAGCATGAATTCCAGCAGCGTTGTTACCCTCCATTGCAGAAACGAATTACCAACCTATACTCTAGCTTATTATTGAGGTATGCCATTTTGTTTTGACTACTGTAGTGGCATGCTGTGGTACTACGGAGTGGCAGTTTCATCGTGTTCCAGGGCTGCAGACATATATCCGAAAACAAACACAAAATTAATACCCTAACCTCATTTTTTTAAGGTGATAATTAAATGTTTCTGATTGCCCCTCGTCTGCAGTGTTGACAGCGTTTTCACTTCGATGCTCAGCCACAGCACAGCTGGGACTAGTGCGAGAGTACTAAGATAGTAGCCTTGCAGAGCCCTAGACAGTGTTGTGGGCTGGTGTAACTATTTTTTGCACTGACACGCCCAAAAAACGCTACCAATATTTACTGCAGCCTCCACCAAATTTATCAGTCATCTGTCCTTGAGTGTTTCGAATGGTGCAAAGCTCGTGCTTACCTGTATTTTTCCTCAACTACGCAAGCACCAGTTCTAATCTTTTCCACGACAAAATTTCTATTTTCTGTAAGTGCTTTCATCTCATGAGATCATAGTTTTTAACGAAATCACCACAAACGAGCTGCCACCGACAGATACAGACAGAGATTCACGTAATAATGACGGAAATCGACAGAGTCGACCACCGACATTTCCGGGTGTGGACAGGAACGTCCAGTTTGTGCAGTTTTCGCGCAAGTTCTACTTTGAAATTTTCAGCTGTTGCCTACGACGCTATTCAGTGCAAGAATTTCCGTACCTCCGGCACCAGCGAACTTGGCACTATGCGGGAAGGTGGTCGGTGACTGTGGGAATACTGGACCTGGAAGTATCTACACTGGCCATTGAAATTGCAACACCAGGCAGGATAGCAAGAAATGAAATTTTAGTTACTGTGCATATACAGTACAATAGGAGGAGAACCTCATTAAGTTTCTAGATGAGTTGTGTGTAAAAAAAATAAAATCTTCTGGCATATAACGTCGTTCGGATGCTGTGTAAAGGGGCAAGGGGTCAGCACACTGCTCTCTCGGAAGTTGGCGGCTATGCAGACCTAGGAGCCGCTACTTCTCATTCAAGTAGCTCCTCCCACGAGGCTGAGTGGCCCCCGCTCCAGTACTCCCACCAAGGAAAGATCGCTGGCAGTACTGGAAATTGAAGCCGTGTTCTTCATATGCCAGTCAGCCGTCTGACCATTCATCTACAGAGTTGGGAATATACGAGCCCCTGTCCTGGCCGTGAAAGCCCAAGGGATGTCTACCGGTCGTCGTGTCGTCATGAGGATGCGGTATGGAGGGGCATGTGGTCAGAGCACACCTCTCCCAGCCATTTTGCAGGCGTTCCACACCGTGGATCCGCTGCTACTCGCTTAAGTAGCCCCTCAGTTGGTATTACAAGACTGAGTACATCCCGTACTTGTCCTCCCACCAAGGAAACATACTTGCCAGTACTGGGAATCGGACTCGGGTCCTCCACATTGGGGCCGTATATGCTGACCACTCTGCTAAAGACGCTAACATATAGGGATAAACAGGGTGCGAAATTTAGTGCACCACCTCTGGCAGCAACAATGGCTATAGCCCAGTTGTGCAAAGAGTCGAACTGAGCCTAGATGACAAATGCGGTGTATAGACACCACGAAGCTAGTTCGTCGAAGCGTGTTGGAACAGTGCTACAATGCAGAACGGAATATGCACTGATCAGCCAGAACATTATGACCACGTACGTATTAGCTGGTATGTCCACCTTTGGCTCGGATAAATGGATAAATGCGTAGCCTCATCGTGACATGGAAGCAATGAAGCCTTGGTAAGCCGGCCGCGGTGGTCTAGCGGTTCTAGGCGCTCAGTCCGGAACCGCGCGACTGCTACGGTCGCAGGTTCGAATCCTGCCTCGGGCGTGGATGTTTGTGATGTCCTTAGGTTAGTTAGGTTTAAGTAGTTCTAGGTTCTAGGGGACTGATGACCACAGATGTTAAGTCCCATAGAGCGATTTGAACCATTTGAACCTAGCCTTGGTAAGTCACCGGAGGGAGTTAGCACCACGTCCGCACACACAAGTCACCTAATTCCCGTAAATTCCGGGGAGTGGCGCGATGAGCTCTGACGCCATGCTCAATCACACCCCACATGTGTTCGATCGGGTTCAGATCTGGTGAGCTGTGGGGCCAGAACATCAATTGGAACTCGTCACTGTGTTCCTCGAACCACTCCATCATATTCCTGGCCACGTCACATGGCGCATTATCACGCTGAAGAATGCCACTGCCATAGGGAAACATGATCGTCATGAAGGGGTTACGTGGTCTGCAACCAGTGTACTATGCTCCTTGGCCGTTATGGTGCCTTGCACGAACTCCGCTGCACCCCTGGATGCCTATGTGAATGTCCTCCAGAGCGTAATAGAGCCGCCGCCGGCTTGCATCCATCCCACAGTTCAAGTGTCAAGGAGCTGTTCCCCTAGAAGACGACGGTTTCGTGCCCGCCCGTCGGCGTGATGAAAAAGGTATTGGGATTCATCAGACCAAGCAACGCTCAGCCGCTGTCCCCAACGTCCAGTGATGATGGTCACATGCCCATTCCAGTCGTAATTGCCGACGTCGGGGTGGTAACATTAGCACATGCACAGGTCGTGGGCTACGGAGACCTATCGTTAGGTGTGTTCGGTGCACTTTGTGTTCAGATACACCTGTACTCTGCCCAGCATTAAGGTCTGAGATTAGCTTCGCCACAGTTCGCCGCTTGTCCTGTTTTACATGTCTTCCCAGCCTACGACGTCCGACATCTGTAATGAGGGGTGGCCGCCCAACTCCGCGACGTCTGCATGTGGTTTCATCTTGATTTCATCACGTTTTATGGACACTCACCACAGCACTCCTCGAACACCCGACAAGTCGTGCAGTTTCCGAAGTGCTCGTGCCTAGCCGCCGGGCAATCAGTCTGCTCTCGGTCAAACTCAGACAGATCGCTGTCCTTCCCCGTTCTACACACGGACAGTACGCTCACTGATACTACATGCACCGTGCGTGTGTCTGACTAGCAGTCATTCCTCGCTAGGTGACTCTGCTATCCCATAGACGGGCTTATATCGATAGTAGGTCGGTGGTCATAATGTTTTAGCTGATCAGTGTACCTACATATTTATCGAGCCCGTGCTAGTTATTTCGGTTATACGCATCAGGAGAACAGGAAATGAGAAGCGCCTCTCGTGTCCACAGAAGGCAGTGACGGTGGCGACAGCAGCGGCGGCAGCGGGGGCGAGGGTGCTACGACGGCGACGGCTACGACGGCTGCGGCGGTGGCTGCGGGGGCGGCCAAGAGCGCTGCTCAGCGGCCGCTGGCGGCCGGCTCGCTGGACCTGCTGGCCAAACTGTTCCCTCACAAGAAGCGCTCCGTGCTGGAGCTCGTGTTGCGCCGCTGCGGCGACGACCTCGTCAAGGCCATAGAGCAGTGCGTGCCCTGCGACCCAGCCGCCGCAGCTGCGGCCGCTGCCAGGTACTACCAGTCTCTTATTTTACGAAACAAAAATTTGGGTTCATTTGTTACATTGTGCTCAACAACTCCAGGTTTTACTACATCAGGAATTTCAATGGCCCGTTGTATTCTCCACAAAGCTCGGAAACTGTACGGATTGGTTAGCCACTGACGGTGGATATTGTGAAATTCCTGGGCCCCTGAAGTCAAGACAGTCCTTAACCCCATCAGCAACTTTCTTTGCCTTGTTGGACGATATGGTTTTTGGCCAAAAATTCATGAAAAACAAGCAAGTATTAGCAGGTGCACTATCATTGTGCAAAAGCCATGAATAATTTTGTCACAAATCCGGATTTTTTTTCGGATTGCTTCAACTAAATAGTGTTGAACTTTAAGTATTGATCATTCGACCTTGTGGCAAGAACTCATGGTGTACTATTCCGTTAAAATCGAAAACCACAGTGGAATTGTCACATTTGTCCGCACATTTCGGGGTTTCTTCGTTCTTGGTTTCTATGACTATGCCCCGGCGATCGTTCTTAATCATTTCTTTCAAGTTTCGTCGATTATACTGTCTGATGATATGCTGAGGCGTCCAGGGGCTTTTTCGAAACGCTTATGCCACTCGCAAACCAATGCTTTGATCATAATAGATTCACAAAAAATAAATATTTAACATTTCTAAAATTTTGCTACACTTTATTCCTATATAATTGAAAAATTTAATAAAAAGCACCCATTCGTTCCTATACAAAATAAATACTCGTCGGTGCTACCAAAACAAATGTAATCATTTCGAGAACTGACAACAGACTAAATACGAGGGTTGTCCAGAAGGTAAGTTCCGATCGTCATAGAAGGCAACCGCCTGTGCTTTCCGATAATTCTCTACGCTGGTCTACAGCGCGTAGCCTGCGCCCAAGTGTTGTCTTTGTATCCAGCGTTTCATGTGAACAGAGATGATACTCAGGACGAGCCAATTATGGCTGTGTTGTGGGTGATTGAACACTTCCCATCGAAAAGGTTGCAGGAGCGTTTTCACTGCCCCACAGAGAGCGGCTAAGAATTGCCATGAAGAAGAAAGTGCGTGGCAGTTGTGTTAGGTGGGCTGCATTCATTAAGGCGAAGCCTCTCATCAGGCCCTCCCACTTGGCGGGAGACATCGTTGTTCTAGGCACCTTTACTCGCTCACAGTGCGCTCACAACTGAAAAGAGCGTCTTAATGCGATCGACGATCATACTAGAGACACTACCCAACACATCTGTGCAAAGCTTCATCGGGTTTTCACTGTGGTGTCCATTTCGCGACCGATCGGAACTTACCGGGTGGTCAAAAAGTCAGTATAAATTTGAAAACTGAATAAATCACGGAATAATGTAGATAGACAGGTACAAATTGACACACATGTTTGGAATGACATGAGGTTTTATTAGAACAAAAAAAAAATACAAGAGTTCAAACAATGTCATCTGAGCAGAATAGCAATAATTAGCATAACAGAGTAAGACAAAGCAATGATGATATTCTTTAAAGGAAATGCTCAATATGTCCACCATCATTCCTCAACAATAGCTGTAGTCGAGGAATAATGTTGTGAACAGCACTGTAAAGCATGTCCAGAGTTATGGTGAGGCATTGGCGTCGGATGTTGTCTTTCAGCAACCCTAGACATGTCGGTCGATCACGATACACTTGCGACTTCAGGTAACCCCAAAGCCAATAATCGGACGGACTGAGGTCTGGGGACCTGGGAGGCCAGGCATGACGAAAGTGGCGGCTGAGCACACGATCATCGCCAAACGACACGCGCAAGAGATCTTTCACGCGTCTAGCAATATGCGGTAGAGCGCCATCCTGCATAAACATCGTACGTTCCAGCAGGTGTTTATCAGCTAGGCTGTGGATGATGCGATTCTGTAACATATCGGTGTACCTCTCACCCGTCACGGTAGCAGTTACGTGTTGCTGTCTAGCGCCATCTGTCGGTCATTTTGTGAACTTTGTTCTTTTTTTTGTTCTAATAAAACCCCATGTCATTCCAAGCATGTGTGTCAATTTTTACCTCTCTATCTACATTATTCCGTGGTTTATTAAGTTTTCAAATTTATACTGACTTTTTGATCACCCGGTACTTTCTGGAAAACCCTCGTATACGATACGTCTAACTAACACTGTACAGATGGATTTGTCTGCCGACTCAGCAACGAAAAAAATCGCATGAATCGGACTAATATAACAAGCGAGATTACAAAATTCCCATTCCTTTATGAACACACCTCGTATGTGCAACAGTAATTTTGACCGTAATTGCGGATAGTGGCGCACTGAAGGTGGTTCTCAGTATTGGGAGACTACGGGGAAAATCGCCGAGTTATTTACGTTCCGACTGCCACTAGCATCGTAGACATTGATATGATTTCTGGTAGTGTGACGACAGTCAGTTGTTTCTGATAAACAAGATGGATAAATCTTGTATGAGGGCAACGACATTCATAATTAAAAACTCGGTGTTCTTGCCACTAAAATTAGACTAAAAGTTTGAGCTTTATACAGGAACCTCGGTGGCTTCTTAACTAACTGATAAGTTTCGTCATGGTGCCAGAGATCGTGTAAATGTCTGCGATGTTAGTGGCGGCCTTTGGAATGTAAAAAAGGGGGCGAACTTCCCTGTAGTCTCTCAACATCGAGAGTTCTCTTCCATGTACAACTAAGATTACATGGTGCCGTCACGTTAACGATACATAAAACGTGTTAGGGGAACCCGTAAAAGAGTACAGTCGTTGCCGTCATGCGGAAATGGAAAGATTTATCTGACGTCCAAAAGGGCATTGAAAGACGTGCACTTCATTCACCTTTCAGTGCTCGTATTTCATATTTCTAATCCCAGCATTCTGGTCCTCGGTAAAATAATAATTCAGGTAAGATTAATAATTTCTATGGATTGCCTGATTTATTTGACGATTTTTACAGCTTGTCTCACACTAATCTGTGAGAGGAGCTTGGCGCTAGAAATTTTCTTTATTTATGGGCGAGGGCAACAGTCTTCCTAGCGGCCATGATGGCTTCCCGTTTTCCCGTCCCCTTTCCGATCGCCAGGGTAGCACGTGGTGTCGTTTGAATATTCAGTAGTGGCCGAAGTTCCTCCTGTTCTCAGTTCCCCAACCTGCCTTACCAACCTTATAAACGCTATTTCTGCTCGATTTTAACGTCGCGAGGTCGCCTCCCTGTGAAATTCCGGCCCTATGATAGGCCAGTTCAGGTGCGCGCCTGTTTTCCGCGGGCGGGCGCCAACCGCCCTCCGCGGATGGGTGGTGGACAAAGGGGCAGTAGGGCAGTTCTAGTGTGACCGGAGGTGCCGCTTCCAGGATATGAAGTTCGGTAAGCATGAGCGCCGACGTGCACTGTAGATTCGCGCCCTGCGGCCCAGAGGGAACCTGACAGGTCATTGTGAATAGTTTCGCGTCTTGCGGGTTTTATTGCTTTAGTACGGGAGGCTACCGAGCGATTCACGCACAGTAGCATCTTCTTAGTCTTGGCTAATTCCTGGTGGTGGTCGTTGCACGCCTGCAACCCCTTCCTTTACTAAATGAGATTCTGTTTCATAACACGGCGATCGTTACTAAAATTCCTTTCCTCCTGTTATCGTGGTGTGTTATGAACGTACGTTAGGGCAGGCTGCTGAACTCGAATCTTTCTTCCCCCCACCCCCATTTGGTTGTATTATTGTTCGATTCTCAACTGTTTAACAAATGAGTCCGTAAATCTTACGTTCTCTCTCTTTCCTTACGTGAACTCACCCCTAGTGTAACAGAATCATGCGGAACTAGAACGGTTGCTATAAGGTCGTGCAGGTCTCGCGCCACTAACGATTGGATAAAGATTCCATACCGCGCGCCTGGCACGACCATTGCACTCTTGGCACCGGTAACAGTAGTAACCATGTTCAACAATTCCCCATTGATAAACTGGGAAGTGTTCACGGCTCAGTGTGAGTACGTGAGCACTAAATCCACTTGATGTGGTGGAAGTAGTGGCCTCTGTTTTGCCTTGCTGGTTTAGACAAAAAATAACAAAAATCACAGCCCCTACAGCAAGGAATAATAACCTGTAAAATAAAACTAGCCACCGCTTTTAGCATGATCATTGGTTTTCGGGCCATGGGTGGAAAAACTTCCGAAAGGGCCAGATTTGTAAATTGTTCTCATGCCGTCGTGGATGACGTACACCACTCATGGCAAAATGACGCTATCCAAAGCCGGATCTGAGACAACTGTTGTGGTCCATGGGCCGTAGGTGACGGGTGACCGGCGGCTGCGGAGATGTGTACAGACAAATAGACGTGCAACTGTTGAGCAAGTGACCGCCCATATGAACCAAGGGACTACCAACTACGTCTACTCAACGACCGTTCAGCGAATGTTGTTGCGTATTGGCCTCCGCAACTGGCGCCTCGTTCGTGCACCTATGCTGACTGCTGTTTATCGGCGACTAAGGCTGGGATTTGCACGCCAGTATGGCAAATGGATGTCCACTGAGTGGCGACAGGTGGCCTTTCCAGACGATTCAAGTTTTGTGCTCCATCGGATAGATGGTTGTTGGTATGTAAGGCGTGAAGTGTCTGAAATCAAACAAGGGGGAGGTTCATGGTCTGAGGATTGGCTTCGGGGAATTCCCAGGGTGAACTCGTCATTCTGGAAGGCACAATGGATCAACACAAGTATGTTTGTATTTCCTCGGTACCATGGAATCTAGCAGCACAACACTGCAACTTGTCCTCCCTCCCTCCGTATTCAACATGAATCTAGAATCTGTGGTAATACCTTGATCGGGCAGTTCGCGCCATGGACCCTCAACTGAGAAACCTAGCGCAGCTGGCCACTGCACTGGAGTCGGCATGGCTGCACATCCCTGTCGGTACCTTCCACAACGTCACTGACTCTCTTGCTGTACGTATCGCAGCGGTCTGGGCTGCAAAAGGTGGTTACTCAGGCTTTTGGCTAGTGGTCACATTAATGTCATTGCACATTGTAAGAGCAGCTCTGGCAATAGTTATTCTTACACATTGCTGTTTTGGATAGGCTGATGTGTGAGACAAGAATTTTGTTTCATCAAACATACAGCTAGAAAAATGGGTAGGGTCCAATGCAGACGAGGCAAACGACGTATTTTCCGACAGTGTAAGAAAGTAAATGAAGTGCCGCGCGCAGTCAAAAACAGTCTTGATTTCAGGGTCACCTGGACTTGCAACATTCATTGTATGCGCAGAAGCAACGATATCAAAAGTCAAAGCATACGGTTTCCGAACGTTGTGCGGAATATCAACAGCATATTAAAAATCCTGATCTAAAAAGAATCAGCGGTTGATGAGCGCAATTTCAGCAAGAAACATCAAAATGTCATGATGAAACATAAATTTTGTTCCACATGTCGGTCTATTGGGACTTATAGCAATAATAACTTTAATTGTAACAGCTGTTATAATTTTGCCGGCCGGAGTGGCTGAGCGGTTCTAGGCGCTACATTCTGGAACCGCGCGACCGCTACTGTCGCAGGTTCGAATCCTGCCTCGGGCATGGATGTGTATGATGACCTTAGGTTAGTTAGGTTTAATTAGTTCTAAGTTCTAGGGGACTGATGACCTCAGAAGTGCCATAGTGCTCAGAGCCATTTGAACCATTTGTTATAATTTTAGAGATGCATGAAAGAGGGCTCACAATCTAGAGACAATACAGAAAAATTTGCGAGTTCTCTGCGTTCCAGAGGCCGCCACTGTCAGATGACCACCTCCCCATGCACTCGGCTCAGACTTTAGAAGGCGATAGAATCGTTTGGAGTGGTGGGAATGACAAGAGACTGAGTGCTTGTCACCCTGGTCGGGGTTGACACAGAGCGCTGCAGGTAGCAGCAAGTGCATACCATTTCATACTCCTCTCGTATGGGAAATAAGATCGTTGCGACATTATATGTAGAGTAAACGATGAAAAGAATAGATGGTCCACAACTGGGATGAAGAAGAAATCGATAACTACATACATTTTAATCTATAGATGTCTGCCCTCGGTAGCTGAGTGGTCAGAACGACAGAATGTCAATGCTAAGGGCCCCAGTTCGGTTCCCGGTTGCGTCGGAGATTTTCTCCGCTTAGGGACTGGGTGTTGTGTTGACCTAATCATCATCATTTCATCCCCATCAACGTGCAAGTCGCCGAAGTGGCATCAAATCGAAACACTTGCAACCGGCGAATGGTCTACCCGACGGGAGGCCCTAGTCACACGAAACAAAGAAAAATCTATAGATCATTTAAAATAAGCTAATGTCCGCAATTAGTTTTAACTTATTAATAAAAGTAAGACTTCAGAAGGTGATTTCTGACGGGAAAAGGTACAAAATATTCATATCTACATATTCCCGCAAAGACAAGCTGAGTTTGGAATGAAACAGTTAGCAGTAGTACATTATATTACACGTTACATGGCATTGGTTTCTTCGATATTACAAGAGCAGTATAGCTTGGCGGCCATGAGATGAAATGGAAGCTTTCACACACCGCACCATGGATTGGGTCATTCTCTTGAATGTTCTAGGCTGTAACAGAACAGAGCAACAGGCTACGCGTACAAACTGTTCAAGGGTCTGCACATCACCGACTGGTTACCATGCAGAACATTTTTGAAATGCCTCCACAAGTAAAAATCAAGAGGGTTTAAGGCCGAGGTGGCCAGGCAGGAGGGCCTCCTCGTCTATATCCAAGGACAATGACACGGAAGTGGGCTGGTGCTCAATCGTGTGTAAGTTGCATTACCTTTCCTATTGCTAAAGGAACATTCTCCAACAAAACAGGTAGAGTGTTCCAGAGGAGCTCCACGTACTTACGTCAATTAAGGCGTAGTGGCAAGATAAATGGCCTAACTAGGTGTGTTGTGGATTGGCAAGACAGCCAACCAACTATGAGAGGAAGCCGAAAGGCACGCGTTTTAGCTCACGCAGGCTGGCGTGAGGTCTGGAACAGGTCAAGGAAATGAGACTAACAAAAAACGTACGTAGCTGCTGGAATACTTAACTTTAATCCATAATTGGTGCCGGCCGGAGTGGCCGAGCGGTTAAAGGCGCTACAGTCCGGAACCGCACGACCGCTACGGTCGCAGGTTCGAATCCTGCCTCGGGCATGGATGTGTGTGATGTCCTTAGGTTAGTTAGGTTTAAGTAGTTCTAAGTTCTAGGGGACTTATGACCACAGCAGTTGAGTCCCATAGTGCTCAGAGCCATTTGAACCATTTGAACCATAATTGGTGAACATTGCTCTTGACGGTACATGTTTTACAGCATCAATAGTAACTGGTAATGGCGCCTTGCTAGATCGTAGCAAATGACGTAGCTGAAGGCTATGCTAACTATCGTCTCGGCAAATGAGAGCGTAATTTGTCAGTGAACCATCGCTAGCAAAGTCGGCTGTACAACTGGGGCAAGTGCTAGGAAGTCTCTTTAGATCTGCCGTGTGGCGGCGCTCGGTCTGCAATCACTGATAGTGGCGACACGCGGGTCCGACGTATACTACCGGACCGCGGCCGATTTAAAGGCTACCACCTAGCAAGTGTGGTGTCTGGCGGTGACACCACAAGGTGCATGCCAATAGTCAATGCCGAAACATTGATGCCAAGTGTTGCTGATGAGACGGATCAACCATTCCCCTAAATTTCCTGTTGACCACAGGTGACGATTATGTATGTTTATGATTCCAGATCTGCCAGTGGTCGCTTCACCGTTGAAAAGTACAGACGACAGAACTCCAATTAAGATAGTTATCTGTTGCCACAACCAGAGACAAAATGTTCTTCGTGGAGGAAAATCCGCTGCCGATAATTCTTTCACAACCTGCAGGTGATAAGAATGTATAGCTCAGATAGGGGATCGTTCTGTGATGGTGTTTTTAGTACAATGACTCCGTGCTACTCGTTTAGATTACCGTGAAAATGAACGAGGAAGTTTATTTCAATATTGTTAGTGACGACATGTTGCCCCTATTTTCAAACCTGCAAGCATACATTACTGGTTTCGGGAATACCCTCGCACTATATCACCATCACCGGCCCGCTGTTTCACACGACCTTAATACCATAGAAAATATTTGAGACTATGTCAATAGGTCGACGGAAGAAAATGATAACCCTCAATTTAGTGAAAATTAGTCTGATCATGCTATCTGTTTTGTTTTCAACTACACTACATGTTGGCAACGAGCAGATCCGTTTGAACCAATAGAAAGTATTTGTTGACAATGTCATTGTTGGAAGAGAAATTCAGACCTCAGCCACAATCGGATATTGAAATAAATCCAAAGGTAACAAGTGAAAATTTGTGCTGGACTGATATTCGAACCCGGATTTCCCTCTATACGCGAGCTCTCGCCGTAACCGCTTCCGTTATCAGGGCACGCATTCTCTCCAGCCCAAGTTCTTTGCTTGTCGCACACTAGATATGTTGCGTCCACTGTCCATTATCCTCATTGCTCGCAACTTCACCTGATTCTCGCAAGAGTTCGGACGTAATGTACATCCGCACTGACGGTATCATTATTCGCCCTCAAGGTGCATATACATTGAAGCGCCAACGAAATTGATATAGGCATGCGTATTCAAATACAGACATATGTAAACAGGCAGAATACGGCGCTGCGGTCGGCAACGGCTATTGTTGTTAGATCGGTTACTGCTGCAGAAATGGCAGGTTATCAAGACTTAAGTGAGTTTGAAAGTGGTGTTATAATCGGCGCACGAGCGATAGGACACAGCATCTCAGAGATAGCGATGAAGAGGGGATTTTCCCGTATGACCATTTCATGAGTCTACCGTGAATATTAGGAATCCGGTAAAACATCAAATCTCCTACATCGCTGCAGCTGGGAAACAATCCTGCAAGAACGGGACCAATGACGACTGAAGAAAATGGTTCAGTGTGGCAGAAGTTCAGCCCTTCTGCAAATTGTTGCAGATTTCAAGGCTGGGGCATCAACAGGTGTCAGCATACGCACCATTTAACGAAACAATATCGACATGGGCTTTCGGATCCGAAGGCCCACTTGTGTAACCTATATGACCACACGGCACACAGCTTTACGCGTCGCCTGGGCCCGTCAACACCGACATTGGACTGTTAATGACTGGAAACATGTTGCCTGGTCGTATGAGTCTCGTGTGCAGATGTGGAGACAGCCTCATGAATCCATTGACTCTGCTTGTCATCAGAGGACTCTTCAAGCTGGTGGAGACTGTAATGGTGTGTGGCGTGTGCAATTGGAGTGATATGGGACCCCTAATACGTCTAGATACGACTCCGACAGGTGACACGTACGTAAGCATCCTGTCTGATCACCTGCATCCATTCATGTCCATTGTGCATTCCGACGGATATGGTCAATTCCACAAGGACAATGAGACATCCCACAAGTCCAGAATTGCTACAGAGTAGCTTCAGGAACACTCTTCTTAGTTTAAACACTTTCGCTGGCCACCAAACTCCCCAGAAATGCAAATTATTGAGCATATCTGGGATGCCTTGCAACGTGCTGTCGAGAAGAGACCTCCAATCCCTCGTACTCTTAAGGATATATGGTCAGCCCTGCAGGATTTATGGTGTCAGTTACCTCCAGCACTACTTCAGACATTAGTCAAGTCCATGCCACGTCGCGTTGCCACAATTCTGTGTGCTCGCGGGGGCGCTACACGATTTTAGGCAGGTGATCCATTTTCTTTGGCTTTTAAGTGTATATGTGTGATTACAAACAACATGTAAAGTTTGTAAGGATGTTGCAGGGTAGGCTTTCCTGAGAAATAACTGTTAAGAAAAAGACTCGGTTACCGAGTTAATTAGCATTTATGTTAACCAATCAGGTCATTGCGCGACCAAATTCTAGTGGCCCGCCAGATACAATTAGTGTCAGTTGTTCTCATAGTGTAGATTACAGCTCACGAGACTGCTCAGCCTTTGGCTCCTGTTCGATCCTCACTACCGTCCCGTGTCTAATTTCTCTATCGCTCTGTTGTTCAGTTTTAGGAAACCAAACGAAGAACACTTTATGGACAATGTCGCTGACGGTCCGCTTGTACTTGCGGGCGCAACAGCCTGATTGGCTAACTTCAATGCTAATTAACTCAGAAACGGCGCAAAGCATTGAATTTTTTTTCTTATCAATTATTTCCCAGCACAACGTACACTACAACACCTTTACAGACTGTTCCTGACCATCCTCTATACACTGTTTTGCCTTACCATTTCAATGTTCTTGTCTTTGGATGAAAACAGTGCTACGTCACAGTACCAATATACCAGTGACATCGAAATGTTGTAATCGAGTTCAGAGATGGCTACTTGGCGAGAGTGTTAATGGCGACAGTGTCCATTTACTGATGGCAGTGATGCAGATCCCGATTACGCACCAGGGATTACATCTGGTCTAGAACATACCGCAAGTGTGGCTTAGCACTGTATTGCCACCGGTCTACCACACTATTCTCAAAAGCTTTAGTTACAGCACTTGTCAAAATTTTGAAGAACTCTTTAACGTTAGAAACATATAAATGCAGTGTATATTACTGTTTAATTTTGCGTCCCAACAATAGAAACCGAAGCTGAGTGCAACAAAGAAAAGCTCTGATGATGGCCGCGACATTAACTTCAGACGAGATGTTGGCTTAAATGGGAACACTTGAACCCTGTGTCAATGAATGTAAAATTTAAAGTGAATGTACGCCCGTCGCAACGGACCATGGAATGGTTCTATTCAAAAATAATTATCGCACGTGTTAAGAGATTTTTTCCCACTGGGAGACGAGACGATCAATTCCTGTTTCGTAGATTGCTCTCGGTCACTGACGGATCCGTAACCACACCCACTCTTGCACATCCCCGTCCGATTGAAACCGACATCCATCTTGCCGGAATTTGTGTGAACAACTACTTTGGCGGGGGAAATGAGGTTCAAATGGTTCAAATGGCTCTGAGCACTATGGGACTTAACTTCTAAGGTCATCAGTCCCCTAGAACTTAGAACTACTTAAACCTAACTAACCTAAGGACATCACACACATCCATGCCCGAGGCAGGATTCGAACCTGCGACCGTAGCAGTCGCGCAGTTCCAGACTGTAGCGCCTTTAACCGCTTGGCCACCTCGGCCGGCGGGGAAATGAGGGATGTTTCCACTGTTGGCATTGCCATTTGCCCTCGGGCTCCAAATGTTGGCACTACGTAAGGTCCTAACGACTTCTTCGACTGCAGAGGCCCTCTGCTTGTCAAGTTCTTCTAGCTTGTAACGACAATCATAGCGCAGTGATATGAACACACTTTGCAGAAACTGCTACGCATCATAGTCAAAACGTCCAGAAATATTGTCTGACGGGATTGTCCTATTGCACGATAACGCCATTCTCCCACGCTGCCAATCGGCCCCAGTGTATGCGGACCAATATCTGGTTCGTTAGTCTTAAGAACTGAACTAAACAAAGGCTCCCGAGATTACATCAGTTTACAAAATTCTGTAAGAATTTCTCCAGCGCGAGCAACCCATTTGGTGGACGAGACTGAACGTTTAACTCTTTTGTTGCGAAACACTGCAATATCCTCTGTACAGCCCGGATCGTTCGCCATGTGATTTTCACATCTTTGGCGGTCTGAAGAAAGACGTACTAGGACATCCGTGTTAGTCGGACGAGGAGGTGCAAAAGTGGGTGTACGAAACAACAACTGATCGCCTCGTACCCCTGTGGGATAAATGTCTTAACGCGTGTGGTGATCACTTTTGAATGAAACGATTCAACGATCCCATTGTGGTGGGTGTTCGGTTTTCACTTGACTGCCCTTTATACAGGGCGCTCTAAAATTTCCGCTGCAAACTTCTAGGACTTGTAGCCAGGGGACTGAGTAGACAATATTTCGAACTAGAACCTGTGTCTGGAAACGTACCGTTTCTCGTGCTACAGCCGCTTAAAAAGCCGCGCGGCATTAGCCGTGCAGTCTCAGGCGCTGCAGTCATGGAATGTGCGGCTGGTCCCGGCGGAAGTTCGAGTCCTCCCTCGGGCATGGGTGTGTGTGTTTGTCCTTAGGATACTTTAGGTTAAGTAGTGTGTAAGCTCAGGGACTGATGACCTTAGCAGTTAAGTCCCATAAGATTTTCACACTCGCCGCTTGAAAACGTGTTTGCTAGGTAGGTTCAAATGGCTCTGAGCACTATGGGACTTAACATCTGAGGTCATCTGTCCCCTAGACTTAGAACTACTTAAACCTAACATCACACATGTCCATGCCCGAGGCAGCATTCGAACCTGCGACCGCAGCAGTCACGCGGTTTGGGACTGAAGCGCCTAGAGCCGCTCGGCCACCGCTCGGCCACCGCGGCCAGCTGTTAGGTAGGTATGTAGCAGGGTAGTTACAGTGTGGGGTACTTACATCGTATCGGCTGAGCTCATTCGACGTCTATCCTACTTCTCTGACCTGGTTCGAGCATCGTTTACGTGTCTGTGAGTGTTAGAACAACATGGTTGAGTACACGTTTGCAGAATACACAGACATGACCCTTCTGTATGGTGAAGTTCACACTAATGGAAGAGCTGCTCGCCGCCTTTATCGAGATCGTTATTCACAACGTCAGACTCCATCGCATACCCTTTTCGCCACAATTACGCAACGGCTTCGAGAAACGGATACCTTCACCGTCAGCAGGCGTAACTGGTGCTCCAAGGAGAAGCTGAACACCCGAATTCGTTTAACGGTAAACAACAATGTTTGTGAAAACTGATTAAGTTCCCTTTTTGTTTCTGTGCTTATTAACGAATTGAACTGCAAAACAAGTGATGTACTGGGTCCCACCTAATGAATTACTTGTAAAAGCGATTGCGCTACCAACATGTTTTCAAATGAAGAATGAGATTTTCACTCTGCAGCGGAGTGTGCGCCGATATGAAACTTCCTGCCGGTCCGGCACACAGTTTTAATCTGCCAGGAAGTATCATGTTTTCAAATGGTTGTAGCACGGCAACGGTAAGTTACCGGACAAGGGTTCCGTTTCAAAATATCATCCACTTAGTCCTTCTGCAAGTCCTAGAAGTTTGTAAGGGGAATTTTAGTGCACCATGTATATGTAACCTAGTTCAGCAAACGCATGAGGAAAATTTGTTATTTAACTCCGGCCGACCTACAAGCTGTATACGGCATACCCGAAGAGACTCGTGGACTCTCTCCCTCGCCGAATTGAGCCCATTATCAAAGTAGCGTGGTATTAGCATTACCGACGTGCTTATCACTTTGACCGAGCCCCGTATGTGTTCAGGTCGGTGACAGCAAAGGAGGCTACGACGGCGGCGGCCAGCAGCTCGTCCTCTGCAGCCAGCAGTAGCAGCAGCGGGGGTGGCGGCGGCGGCGGCGGCGGCGGCGGCGGCGGCAGCCGAGTCGGCGTGGGCAGCCCGGTGTCGATGTCAGGGCGGTCTGCGTTCACGCCGGTCACCCCCGGCAGCGGCGCGGTGGGCGCGGGGGCGGGTGCGGGGGCGGCGCCCGCGCTGCCGCCGCTCGTGTCGTCGCTGCTGGCGCTGCAGTCGCTGTATCCGCCGCCGCTGCTGCCGCCGCCGGGCCTCTTCCTGCCCGCCGCCGCGGACTCCATTTTCCGGCCGTGCGGCGTGCCGGGTTGCGGCGAGTGCGACGGGAAGGCGCTCGGAAAGCTCTCCATCAGCTGAGGGGCCCACACGGCCAGCTCACTCCCTCGTAGCTCTCTACTCGTCGGTTCCATCTCGTACGAGACTCCTTACAGTCTACTCAAACTCCCAAACATCTTCGGCCCCAGAGTGTGCGAACCAATATCAGGTTCGTCAGCCTTAAGAACTGAACTGAACAAAGGCTCCCGAGATTACATCAGTTTACAAAATTCTTTAAGAATTGCTCCAGCGCGAACGACCCATTTGGTGGACGAGAATGAACGTTTAAAAGCCGACGACACTACTATGCTGCATATAGTGAAGCGTCAGGCAAGCGCTAAATAAATAAAGAGAACTGTTTGACTGAAAACAGACGGCACTTTGCAGTAAAATACTATCGAAGATAAGAGTGAACGCGTTTTTAAATATTTCTTAAAACATTTCACTACAACACGAGGTTTTGCTCGTCTTGGCAGCATGAACGTGGTGCAACACATTGGATCACGTAGTGATATAATGTAAATAAAATATACCACTATTAACCTGTTCCGAAACTCGCTCGACGCTATTGTTAATCATTTGCTGGAGGTCGGATCTCTTGACCGATGACAGTTACGTTATGCAGAGGAAGGAATGTCTGAAAACAGTCGAAAAGAAAACAATCCTGCAACGTTTTATTATGAAAGACCACCAGAAATGTCTCCGCAGAGAAGGGATTTTTCTTAACTCTAATAAGTCTGACAATGTAAAAATTTATAAGAATCCAGTGCCACAATGGAATGTTTTCTTTACAGATAGACTTGCTTACATGAGGATGAAGCAGTGTTCCGTACAAACTGTAGATTATCGAGACTGCACGTTATTTTCAAGGCAGAGACATAGTCAAATGAACAGCTGAGAAGGTTTGATATTGATTTTTGCAATTAATTTCAATATATCTGGTATCAAAAAGTTTACTCTCTGTACATATTGTATCTGTCTTGCTGCTGTGCCTACTTCCCGACAAAAATCAAAGCATGTTATGTAATACTGCAGATTCATAACCATCGTCTGTGTACCGCAACACTATTTTCATTAGTACATCAGCCATATTTCAAGAGACATGTGTCTCTGAAGAACTAGAAGTATCACACACAGTATCCGACAGCTAATATGTTAACGTAGGAGTTACATTATCAATGTCAAGGAAGAAAATACAAGTTCTTATAAGCAGAAAGTAGCACTTCACAATTGGTGGGAATGCAAACACAGGTCTCCAGGACAGCCGCCTCAGTTTCTGGCAGCTATTGTTGATGTAGCTCATTTAGTGAGTATTTCGATGTTCGCGACGTGAATTATGACAGTTTCCTGCGGTGATATGGATTGAAGCTTACAGTCAGTTTACTTCACTAACAATTTTGCCCAGGAAATCAGTGCAGCCTGGTCATTACTTCTTTCCACGAACAGTTCGTGGCTTTAGGAACCTGCCAAATAACATTATGATTGCAGGGCAGTTCACAAAGCAAAAATCTTATCATTTGGCTCTGTAACTCGACATTCATGTACGAAGCTGGAATGTGGCAGCATGGAAACTTGTACTGACTAATTATCCGTTATACCCTCTGTCTGCTACTCAGATATTAATGTTTATAATGTTTATTAAACTTGTAGTGATCTATATTTACGAAAACTTGTGCATTGAACTAGGAGAATGAATAAATTCACTCATCGCAAATGACTAGTAATTTAATGGGAGGTGTCTATAAAAGCGTATTGTAACAAAAAATTGCTGTTTCGTTACATAACGCTTTAGAAGACCATAGCTTTCACGATTCTCAGAAACGTTCTTCAAGAAGCCAATAATTATGTGTGATATTTGTTATTTTTTTTAAGTAAAAATATAGACAAACTGCTTTTGAAACTCGAGAAAACACTAAACAGGAACAAACAATTTTAGTAACAGTCTGATGCTTTATTTACGTGTAATGTTATTATTGGTCATTAGTATCAATGTTATCTTTGACTGTTATTAGTTAAGTCAGTGTACTATAACTGTTAATGCAGCACGAAGAAGAGTAGTGACCGTAAATATGATATTCTATTTTTGTTATGAAGACATCTTTTCTGCACTACAGTGCAATGATCCTTTACAGTGTAAAATCCTAACAGCTATTATGTACAGTATGCATGTACCTCAAATGAATATCACTTACATGATAACCATTTAATTGTAAAGATGTAGCTACTTGATTCTACAATGAAAGTCGACTTGTTAGCATATTATAATTTTGGAAATAAAATTAGCTTTCTCAAGCTTCATGTTACGAAATGTAACTTACCATTTTTTAACCTGATACAGAATTATTGTTGTATCAACTAAACTTTTCAGGAAATATAGAGGTGCTCTCCACAGATGTGTTTAATCAAGACATTTAAGATATGCCATCCGGACTTAAGAAGTTCGGAATATATGATTGAGAATTCAGTTACCGTTACACTGAGGAAAGATCACAAGTAGTCCGTTGATATTTACAAGTTCTAATATATGCAGTTTAAATACACGTTTCACGCTCTACTATTCGTAATAATTGTTTTTCTTGTTAAAACCGTTCAGCAGATAAGATTTTTTTAATGAATCAGTAACTGCAGTAAAATCAAATCGATCTTGATATAAGAACTTTCGTTTCGCATACAGCTTCACACAAGAGAAGAATGTCACGATCACCCTGAAGTGTGTAGCATTTGTGCTTTTTGTTATCCTGGTGAGTTCTGTGAAAAAACTCAGCACATTTTTTAATTTAATCACTACTTCCAACTGTAGTAACATGTTTTCGCACAACTTTTAGATTCCGAAGGTTATAATATAGAACAATATTGTCAAATGACAACCTATTTCGCATACAACTTACTCTTGGACATAATTTATAATAAATAACTAAGTAATAGTACATTATTAATGTAATAATTCTACAGAATTTAGGTTACTAAGCAACAAACCATTGTATAAATTATTTGTTATTTTGTCAGTTAAGTTCCATGGGTAAGACACTTCTATAACCGATTTGAGTCTGACGGAGTTCAAGAAAATGTTCAAATGTGTGTGAAATCTTATGAGACTTAACTGCTACGGTCATCAGTCCCTAAGCTTACACACTACTTAACCTAAATTATCCTAAGGACAAACACACACACCCATGCCCGAGGGAGGACTCGAACCTCCGCCGGGACCAGCCACACAGTCCATGACTGCAGCGCCCGAGACCGCTCAGCCAATCCCGCGCGGGTCTGATGGAGTATTTCGTGGAGAGGTGCACAAGCTTTGATCTCACTACGGTACATTTCGAATCAGTACTCTTCTTCTCAGCTTAACTGTCAAATTTGTCAATTTAATATTTGAAGCTCAACAAAAAATTAGGAAAAGTTAAAAATACTATGATTTTCTCTTAGAAATCGAAGTTATCACCACTCAAGAATTAGGTGTTCGGCCTGTTCCGAATGCTGCCTACAAGGCAGTAAGAGGAGCCGTCTATGACCGTGGGACATGAGAGGTAGGCTAATCCGAATGAAGTCGTTGCTTATTTATTCAAGCAGCTCCTCATTTAGCCTCACGAGGGCTGAGTGGACCTCGTACCAGACCTCTATACTTAAGAAAAATCCCGAGGAGCTTCTGGGAATCGAACCGAGGGCTTTCCGCACTGAAGGCAGCGACACTAACCATATTTTCCCTGTATGTTTCTTCGTTATCTTTCGTTTTTGATTTTGTGGATCTATGCGGAAGTCTATAACTGAAAATATTACTCAGATATTTGTTACAGAGGGTGGCCAGCCCGCTGACCGAACGCGCTGAGCTACAGCGCCGGCAACTTCGCTCTTTTTACAGAGGGTGAGCGAACACGCTCAGCTTGCAGCGCCGCCTGAAAAAATTATAATTATAATCTTGAAAATAGCAGACGACATATTCATTTAAATTAATTATAAAAACCAAATAACACTGCGCAAAAAGCTTGCATTTGTTGTATCTTTGTACCGAGCGGTGCCAACCCATGATGCGACATTCATCTGTGCTAAGAGTGAATTGGAGGCATTAACTTTCCTGAGGCAAACTGCGATATTTCTTGTGCTGCCTTATTGCTCTTATGCATCCAGCTCTAGCCCTTAGATTCCTAACGGTACAGTGTACTGCTATACTTACACTATGGAGTCATATTTGTTTGATCTGCTAACAACAGACTTAAACACCGTTGCAGACCACAGAAGCTAGAAAAGTTAGAAATGACTCCATCTGACGCTTAAGCGCCTTCAACGGTATGTACAGTATTTCCTACAACTAGATAAGGATGTGTGGCAAAGAATTCACACACTGAACAATACGAATGATGTGGCTCCACTGAAGTTCAGTTGTGTTAAGGTATCTTGAATTTCGGGGCCACTTGGGGGAGCACTTAGAAATCTTCACCGTTCTTATATTTACAGGCATTTCTATTTGAGTGACGAGATGAATTTCATTAGCTAGCCGAAATAATACGTAATTCCCATTGAAGACTGCCGCTGAATATAATCTCCGAGAATCAATCAGTTAAAAAATCACTTAAGAGTGCCTTTAAGTGGCTTCGTTTTCCTATGGCAAGTGAGACACAAATGCATGCATACGTACGACCTGATAGTCCCATTACCTGTAACGCGGCAAAAACGAATAGGTGTCAAATCCGAGAGGTGATCGAATTAACGTACTAGCCAATCACGATGTTATTGCACTTGGCCTCTCGTGGCCGTTATCGGTAACACGTGGTGACGTGAGTGTGAATTCCTAAGGGACCAAACTGCTGAGGTCATCGGTCCCTAGACTTACACACTACTTGAACTAACTTAAACACACGCACACACACACACACACACACACACACACACACACACACACACACACACACCCATGACGGAGGGGTCGCGCAATCCGTGACATGGCGCCTCGAACCACGCGGCCACTCCGCGCGGCAGCGTGGTGACATTACAGTAAACAAGTACAGTGGTGACTAAGGAAAACGCATTGCATTGTGAATGATTTCAAGACAGTTGTGCATATACTATCAAATCATTCATGGTGTCTTCTTGAAATATCGCGACAGAAACTCACGACAATTCTACCGAAGCGCACTCACTGCCATGTGCAGTATTATTGTGGTCGACTAATATGTGGAGCCAAACAGGCATGTATGTAAACGCAACTGCTGTTACGACGAGAATGTGTATGTGTGAACATCATCACAGAGTAACTCCTGTCAAAATCGGCAGTTCTACATCAGGCACACTCTGCAGCAACCTTCAAGTCGCCGAACACATTAGTGGAGTTGCACTATGGTACAAGCATTTCTGGGTATACATCACTAGAATGCTACAGCATGGACTTCGATATTTAAGGCAGGACAAGGACGCCAGGAGTACAGTGAGGGCACTGACCACACCGTCAATCGTCGTCTGTCACCTACTTGGCATCTGAGAAATCTAACACTCTTACAAATTGTTTATAAAACATAATACTGTAGTTATGACTCGGTGGTTCTGGAGGTAAGTGCCAACCTATAGATATGGGGCTCGAGCCCAAATCGTTTCCAGAAATTTTTCTGTGTCTCTTATCGCATATTTCACCTTTGTCAATGATTTGTTAACGTGGAAAATCGCAAGAAGAATCGTGACGTGGAGTTCATGTAAAACTCTTGGTCCCGCTATAATTGGCTGGTTACCTCAGTTCAAACGTTGGAGGAGTTCAAGGGCAGATCACCTATTGTAGGACCATGCCTAGTAAAACACTGTGGTGTTAACCAGCCTTCGGTTTTACTTACTTGTAGACTGAGCTGGGGGTGTCATAAATCGTCATCACGCTTTCCTGGGACTATTTACTGGCGAACTTATGTGACTGCTGTGGAAACAGGAGTGCAGTAGAAGCCGGGTCTCAAGCGATTCCAGAGCATATACAAAGTGCCCAAAATCTTCAGTGTGAAAGTTACAGAAATAGAAGAAATTCTTAAACAGATTGGTTTGATATAAAGAGCTAATAGTTGAAAATGAATATCTTAGGAGACTCGAGGTCTTGAACGAGCAATGCATGTCAGCAGACGTGTTCGTAAACAGTTTACAGTTCATAATAAACGACTTTCTGATATGTCTACGTTGGTAGTGAAACCTTGAAAAACAACACACACTCGTCTGGTATGTCTGCCTGGTGAAGTTTACCACTGTTTACAGTTCATGACTTATAGCTGAAGACGAAGCAACAGATGTCATTTCAATAAGAAGAAATTCATCGCCATGGGCAGACACTTACGAGAAGCTGGATCGTAGAATTTTGGGAGATGATGTTTGGGAAATACCCCAAAAGTGGATGACAAATATTGATCATGTGACGTCATATTCAAAATACGGACGATATTTTCGAGCGCGTTCGTGGAGGGATCAGGGAGGGATGCAATACTTGCGTTCAAGCATGCGGTACAAATTTCGAACTCCTTTTGTTAGTGTGTTGTAAACGCAGAAATTAAAAAATTATTGCCTTATCTGTAACCAAGCTGGAGCTGTTCTTATTTTGTGTCTCTTTCCTTTTCTCCCTTCTGTTTATGTTTACAGACGTTATGTTGTAGAGAAAACATAGATAATTTACTGGTAATGACGTATTTCGTGAACTTATACTCCTTTATCTGTGACGCAAAACTATAGGTTTTTGTTGTAATGTATTTTGTAATAACCAGCGGAAAGCGCGAGAGCGGTGAATCAGTTAATAAAGAAATACCTCAGTGTAAACACATAATTGTCTCGTGCAATGAAAAAATTCTGCCTGCTGGACGCATGAATCGAACCCTGAGCTCCACGTGCTAAAGTTGCTCACGTAGGCGCGGAGTCACACCGACGCGAATATTTGGATTGAATGATCAGTTGCGACAGACCGACAGGCTCAGCCGCTGCAAGTTCGGTGAGGTATGTCATGTAGTGACTTCACATTTGTCATCCACTTTTGGAGCATTTCCCAACATTTGCAACCACATGTGCATTATATTAGTTATTTGTCTCAATTTCATCTATTTCGCTTTGGAGGTTCAAAAATGGCTCTGAGCACTATGTGACTTAACTTCTGTGGTCATCAGTCCCCTAGAACTTAGAACTACTTAAACCTAACTAAACTAAGGACATCACACACATTCATGCCCGAGGCAGGATTCGAACCTGCGACCGTAGCAGTCCCGCGGTTCCAGACTGCGCGCCTAGAACCACTAGACCACCGCGGCCGGCGCTTTGGAGGTTTTTAAACGTTGATAAGGAACACACTATAGAGGGTGTTACAAAAAGGTACGGCCAAACTTTCAGGAAACATTCCTCACACACAAAGAAAGAAAATATATTATGTGGACATGTGTCCGGAAACGCTTACTTTCCATGTTAGAGCTCATTTTATTACTTCTCTTCAAATCACATTATTCATGGAATGGAAACACACAGCAACAGAACGTACCAGCGTGACTTCAAACACTTTGTTACAGGAAATGTTCAAAATGTCCTCCGTTAGCGAGGATACATGCATCCACCCTCCGTCGCATGGAATCCCTGATGCGTTGATGCAGCCCTGGAGAATGGCGTATTGTATCACAGCCGTCCACAATACGAGCACGAAGAGTCTCTACATTTGGTACCGGGGTTGCGTAAACAAGAGATTTCAAATGCCCCCATAAATGAAAGTCAAGAGGGTTGAGGTCAGGAGAGCGTGGAGGCCATGGAATTGGTCCGCCTCTACCAATCCATCGGTCACCGAATCTGTTGTTGAGAAGCGTACGAACACTTCGACTGAAATGTGCAGGTGCTCCATCGTGCATGAACCACATGTTGTGTCGTACTTGTAAAGGCACATGTACTAGCAGCACGGGTAGAGTATCCCGTATGAAATCATGATAACGTGCTCCATTGAGCGTAGGTGGAAGAACATGGGGCCCAATCAAGACATCACCAACAATGCCTGCCAAAACGTTCACAGAAAATCTGTGTTGATGACGTGATTGCACAATTGCGTGCGGATTCTCGTCAGCCCACACATGTTGATTGTGAAAATTTACAATTTGACCAAGTTGGAATGAAGCCTCATCCGTAAGGAGAACATTTGCACTGAAATGAGGATTGACACATTGTTGGATGAACCATTCGCAGAAGTGTACCCGTGGAGGCCAATCAGCTGCTGATAGTGCCTGCACACGCTGTACATGGTACAGAAACAACTGGTTCTCCCGTAGCACTCTCCATACAGTGACGTGGTCAACGTTACCTTGTACAGCAGAAACTTCTCTGACGCTGACATTAGGGTTATCGTCAACTGCACGAAGGATTGCCTCGTCCATTGCAGGTGTCCTCGTTCTAGGTCTTCCCTAGTCGCGAGTCATAGGCTGGAATGTTCCGTGCTCCCTAAGACGCCGATCAATTGCTTGGAACGTCTTCCTGTCGGGACACCTTCGTTCTGGAAATCTGTCTCGATACAAACGTACCGCGCCACGGATATTGCTCCGTGCTAATCCATACATGAAATGGGCATCTGCCAACTCCGCATTTGTAAACATTGCACTGACTGCAAAACAACGTTCGTGATGAACACTAACCTCTTGATGCTACGTACTGATGTGCTTGATGCTAGTACTGTAGAGCAATGAGTCGCATGTCAACACAAGCACCGAAGTCCACATTACCTTCCTTCAATTGGGCCAACTGGCTTTGAATCGAGGAAGTACAGTACATACTGACGAAACTAAAATGAGCTCTGACATGGAAATTAAGCGTTTCCGGACACATGTCCACATAACATCTTTTCTTTATTTGAGTGTGAGGAATGTTTCCTGAAAGTTTGGCCGTACCTTTTTGTAACACCCTGTATAGTGTAAATACAAGAGACATTCCGAAAGTACCTTCATTGTTTTTCACATGGAAGCGTTAATGCCAAAAAGCTCTAAGCACTATGGATCTTAGAACTACTTAAACCTAACTAACCTAAGGACATAACACACATCCATGCCCGAGGCAGGATTCGAACCTGCGACCGTAGCAGCAGCGCGGTTCCGGACTGAAACGCCTAGAACCGCTCAGTCACAGTGGCCGGCTGTCGCACAAGGAGTAATGTTGTTTCCATTTGTGAATATGCAGGGACACCCACTTCGATCTTCATCATCCACACTCTGCCTTCCTTTTCAGAACGTGTGACGCCAGCGACCAACCATTTCACGAGACGCGATCTCTTCACCATACACGGTTTCTAGGTGTTCACGTGTGACAGACACACTACTTCCGCCTGCTGATTCATACTGGATAACAGCACACACTTCCATTAGCAGATGGCAGATAATTTAAAAATTAAAGATGTTTGACGTACAGCAAATTTAGAAAGTAAATATTTAAAAAATTAGAATGGTGGATGACAGGGGATGCCCTTCAGCCAATCAGAGAGCAAGATAGATCTGTCAGGAAATTTTTTACAAACAATCAAAGTGCAGTATAATTTTTTTTTACCATGTTAGAAAGCATCCACAGTATTTCCATCAGCCTCTTGGAGCTCCACGTGGATAATTATTCAATAATTTACCTAATGATATTCATAAACACACACACACACACACACACACACACACACACACACATACACACACATACACATGCACATACGCACACAAAACTACATAAAGGATGTAACTTGCAGTATTTCATAGTACCTTACAGGGTATCCAAAAGTATCGAAATGCTATAATTTTTTGCACCATATTAAAAGAATTTACCCAAAATATTACGCAAAGGGTATAACTTGCAGTATTTTTGGCTGTGCTCAAAACTATCTAAAAGCTCTGAATTTTTTTACTTCATACTTACTGAGAAATGATATAAAGGGTGTAACTTGCACCTTCGAAGTACTTTACAGGGTTCTCGAAAGGATTCGAAAATTCTGAATTTTTTGTGGCATATACAAAAGTATTTTTCCAAAACTTACCTAAAGTAGCACTTACGTACGTTGGAAGTTTGATTTCCTTACTGAAAGCAGAGAGAAGCCTCAAATTGATTATTTTCCCCATCCTAATTGTTCTATCATGCTTGTCTTTCAGCTTCTCTTCCTTTCCAGAGTTTTAGAAAGCCTAATTTCTAATTGGCAAACGTTTGAGAGAGCTTTGGCGCCATAATTCGTATTGGTAAACGTTTTAGACAGCATTGGTAAATACTACAGTAGTTCGTTTCGTACTTGGCCTCGACTAGACCCAATAATTTGCAATAAAACTCAATAATTGCCTTTCAGTGTCATCGGATATATTTTTCTCAGTACATTCATCTCTCCTAAATTGATTAAGGAGGGAGAGATTAGTTGGTTGGTTGGTTTGGGGAAGGAGACCAGACAGCGAGGTCATCGGTCTCATCGGATTAGGGAAGGACGGGGAAGGAAGTCGGCCGTGCCCTTTGAAAGGAACCATCCCGGCATTTGCCTGGAGCGATTTAGGGAAATCACGGAAAACCTAAATCAGGATGGCCGGACGCGGGATTGAACCGTCGTACTCCCGAATGCGAGTCCAGTGTCTAACCACTGCGCCACCTCGCTCGGTGGAGAGATTAGTGTTTAATGTCCCGTCGACAACGAGTTATAAGAAACGGAGCACAAGCTCGGATTAGGGAAGGATGGAGAAGGAAAGCAGCCAGGTCCTTTCGGAAGAACCATTCCCGCATATGCCTTAAGCGATTTATGGAGATCATGGAAAGCCTAAATCAGGATGCCGGGAGGCGGGTTTAAACGGTCGTCCTCTCGAAAGCGAATCCACTGTGCTAACTACTGCGCTACGCTGCCCGGTGGTGGTGAGAAACGTTAGGTTATGACAATACATAGCATCAGAGTGAAGTGTCCACAGCATATACATATTTATGTACAGCTGTAAACTTACGGATTGGGAAATCGTTAATTTGAGGATGCATTGATCCTTACATCAGGAGTAGGTCTAATTAATTACATTCAGACAGCCTGTTTGTTGTGTGTTTCACTAGTATTTTAGCCAACTTGTATTTTGTGCTTGGCCAGGTTGACATCAATCTGTTAGGGCTAACTTGCATTGTCAGCTGTCTGTTATCTGAAAGTGTGAAAAAATCATTGGAGCAGTTATACTTTATACTTCACAAACACGTGTTAGACACCAACTTGACATGTGTATGTGTGTGTGCGTGTGCACCTGCGCGCGTGTGTGTGCATGTGTGTGTGTGTGTGTGTGTGTGTGTGTGTGTGTGTGTGTTGTGTATGTGTGTGTGTAAATTAACATTGTGAAAATTGAAGTAAACAATGCATTTTTTGTGTTGCTGAAGTATTGTTGCAGATATCTCAGACATGAAAAATAACGTTCAGATACTTGACAGACATCATAGAAGTGAACAACAATCAATTTTTGGGTCATTATAACGTTTGACCGTCTTTTTAGTTTTAGAGACGAGTATTTGACGTGGGAATAGCACTGTTTACTCTTCTCGACAAGTGCACTTTAAGCTGTAAATTATATGATCAGTAGTGCTGATGTGTGTATTGCATTGTAATATGCATATCGTATTATACCAGTTGGATGTCAGTAACAAAAACTTCTACATCTACATCCACATCTACATTTATACTCCGCAAGCCACCCAACGGTGTGTGGCGGAGGGCACTTTACGTGCCACTGTCATTACCTCCCTTTCCTGTTCCAGTCGCGTATGGTTCGCGGGAAGAACGACTGTCTGAAAGCCTCCGCGCGCGCTCTAATCTCTCTAATTTTACATTCGTGATCTCCTCGGGAGGTATAAGTAGGGGGAAGCAATATATTCGATACCTCATCCAGAAACGCACCCTCTCGAAACCTGGACAGCAAGCTACACCGCGATGCAGAGCGCCTCTCTTGCAGAGTCTGCCACTTGAGTTTGTTAAACATCTCCGTAACGCCATCACGCTTACCAAATAACCCTGTGACGAAACGCGCCGCTCTTCTTTGGATCTTCTCTATCTCTTCCGTCAACCCGATCTGGTACGGATCCCACACTGATGAGCAATACTCAAGTATAGGTCGAACGAGTGTTTTGTAAGCCACCTCCTTTGTTGATGGACTACATTTTCTAAGGACTCTCCCAATGAATCTCAACCTGGTACCCGCCTTACCAACAATTAATTTTATATGATCATTCCACTTCCAATCGTTCCGCACGCATACTCCCAGATATTTTACAGAAGTAAATGCCACCAGTGTTTGTTCCGCTATCATATAATCATACAATAAAGGATCCTTCTTTCTATGTATTCTCAATACATTACATTTGTCTATGTTGAGGGTCAGTTGCCACTCCCTGCACCAAGTGCCTATCCGCTGCAGATGTTCCTGCATTTCGCTACAATTTTCTAATGCTGCAACTTCTCTGTATACTACAGCATCATCCGCGAAAAGCCGCATGGAACTTCCGACACTATCTACTAGGTCATTTATATATATTGTGAAAAGCAATGGTCCCATAACACTCCCCTGTGGCACGCCAGAGGTTACTTTAACGTCTGTAGACGTCTCTCCATTGATAACAACATGCTGTGTTCTGTTTACTAAAAACTCTTCAATCCAGCCACACAGCTGGTCTGATATTCCGTAGGCTCTTACTTTGTTTATCAGGCGACAGTGCGGAACTGTATCGAACGCCTTCCGGAAGTCAAGAGAAATAGCACCTACCTGGGAGCCTGTATCTAATATTTTCTGGGTCTCACGAACAAATAAAGCGAGTTGGGTCTCACACGATCACTGTTTCCGGAATCCATGTTGATTCCTGCATAGTAGATTCTGGGTTTCCAAAAACGACATGATACGCGAGCAAAAAACATGTTCTAAAATTCTACAACAGATCAACGTCAGAGATATAGGTCTATAGTTTTGCGCATCTGCTCGACGACCCTTCTTGAAGACTGGGATTACCTGTGCTCTTTTCCAATCATTTGGAGCCTTCCGTTCCTCTAGAGACTTGCGGTACACGGCTGTTAGAAGGGGAGCAAGTTCTTTCGCGTACTCTGTGTAGAATCGAATTGGTATCCCGTCAGGTCCAGTGGACTTTCCTCTGTTGAGTGATTTCCGTTGCTTTTCTATTCCTTGGACACGTATTTCGATGTCAGCCATTTTTTCGTTTGTGCGAGGATTTAGAGAAGGAACTGCAGTGCGGTCTTCCTCTGTGAAACAGCTTTGGAAAAACGTGTTTAGTATTTCAGCTTTACGGGTGTCATCCTCTGTTTCAATGCCTTCATCAACCCGGAGTGTCTGGATATGCTGTTTCGAGCCACTTACTGATTTAACGTAAGACCAGAACTTCCTAGGATTTTCTGTCAAGTCGGTACATAGAATTTTACTTTCGAATTCACTGAACGCTTCACGCATAGCCCTCCTTACGCTAACTATGACATTGTTTAGCTCCTGTTTGTCTGAGAGGTTTTGGCTGCGTTTAAACTTGGAGTGAAGCTCTCTTTGCTTTCGCAGTAGTTTCCTAACTTTGTTGTTGTACCACGGTGGGTTTTTCCCGTCCCTCACAGTTTTACTCGGCACGTACCTGTCTAAAGCGCATTTTACGATTGCCTTGAACTTTTTCCATAAACATTCAACATTATCAGTGTCGGAGCAAACAAAATACTCAGTCATTGAGTTCAGTCTTACCAATTTCTATTTGGAATGTGTGTCATAGTGTCTCGGTTGTATATTACATCGAGACAAGACTTGTCAAAAGAAGCAAAAACTACATTCAGCGAGTTTACTCTCGGCTATGCCTGCTTGCGTGACACTTGACAAGCAACATAAAACAATTTGGATGCGGAAAATAGTTAATTTGAGGATTCTTTGTGCCTATGGCAAGGAAATCGAATTCTCCAATAACGCAGTTGCTGCTGAATGTAGTTTCTGAACAAATGCTTCTAATATGCCGTAAAAATTCAGAACACTCGGATTTTTTTCAGCATCCTGTAAAGAATTTCGAAAACTGCGAGTTACACCGTATACACAATTTTTAGACAAATGTAAGGTCGAATAAAACTTTAGTGGTTGGTTGGTTGTTTTGGGGAAGGAGACCAGACAGCGAGGTCATCGGTCTCATCGGATTAGGGAAGGACGGGGAAGGAAGTCGGCCGTGCCCCTTGAAAGGAACCATCCCGGCATTTGCCTGGAGCGATTTAGGGAAATCACGGAAAACCTAAATCAGGATGGCCGGACGCGGGATTGAACCGTCGTCCTCCCGAATGCGAAAATATTTAGTGTATTTATATATTGTTGACCATAATAAAAAAAAAGACTGGACGTTAAATCTTCAAGTAATTTTTTTTGTGAATAAATGCTTCTGATTATTGAGCAAAAAGTACAGAGCTTTTGGATACCTTTGAGCTCAACCAAACATACTGAAAGTTACATCCTTTAGGTAATTTTTTAATAAATATGGCGAAAAATAGTGCAGTTTGTTCAGATACTTTTGAGCCAGGACAAAAATTCTAAGACTTATGCCCTTTACCTTTTTTGTTGGATTAATACAATAATTTCGAATGTGACACAAAGGAAAAAAATAAGGGTGTCTGGATACTTTTGAGTACAGCCAAAATTTCTGCAACATAGGTTTTTGGATAAATTCTTTTGAACATGGTGCAAAACAAAACAAGTCAGAGCGTTTGGATACTTCTGAGTATGCTGAATGTAAATCACTATGAAATACTACAAGTTATGCCCTTTACACTATCTATTGGATTAATATGCGCATGTCTGTGAGTCTGTATGCGTGATAACGAAAAATTTTTGATTAATATGCAAACATGTTTCAACATGGCATCTGAAGAAGCTTGTTGAACTTCTGTCAAAAATTCTGAACATGACGCAAAAGTAAATAAAAAAAGACATCGTGTGTGTGTGTGTGTGTGTGTGTGTGTGTACATTTGATAAGTAGCACTGTGGATATCTTGGAACATGGCGGTCTATGGCTAAAAAGAAAAAGAATACTGCACTGTGACTGGTTGTAAAAGTTTTCCATCAAGTGCCATCTTGATCTGTGGCTGAAAAATATACTTCGTCATCCACTATCTTTAATTTTCAAGTTTACTGCCATATGACAACTTCAATTTCTAAATTTGTTACACATCTGACAGCTTTAATTTTTAAATTTTCTACCATCAGCTATCCTTAATTTTTAAATTTGTCGTCATCTGCAGTTTTGATGAAGTCATTGTCCTAGCATGTAGACTACTCCTGTCCTGCATGCAACCAACCTGATGGAGAAACATAAAAGTGATCCATAGCAGACATAGATATACCACTTTTATCTTTTCTCTCTCTTCCATACGTCTGTTAACAAAAGTTACGTTATTATGAAATAACACAATTTTGAAAGGAGAAGTAAATTCGGTAGCCTGAAAGGAAAACTTTTAAGGAGGGGTTACTGTTAGTTATGCGAATACCCTGTAGTCACTGGTGTGAGGACAGCACCTTTATTAGGATATGCTCAGATTTTTGGTTCTTGGTGCTAAAATAAGTAAATATAACTGAAGCATATGAAGACAAAAAGGAGATAAAAGTAAATCTGTTGCATCAAAATATTGGCGGGTTAAAAAAATCTAAGAACTTTTCATTTGTTTACATGAACTGCACTCTGGAAAACATGTAGATGTAATATGTTTTTCTGTACATCAATTGTCCACTGATACAGAAATGCTTAAAATGGAAGGATGTAATTAAGTATTCAAAAAGTACAGGTAAGGTATACATGAAGAACAAATTCTCACTTACTTAAAGAAAGGATATAAATATATAAAAAAACTGATATCCATAGATTTTGCAGTGATCGGAATTTTGAAGCTGGTATACAAGGCTCTATGTCGCAGTTGTGAATTATTTATGAAACAACTAGATACGTTATTAAAATTCTTAACTTACCAGAAGAATGAGGTAATATAAAAAGTTGAGTTTTAATTTAATTTTTTAAAGTGTACCTCTTCGAGATCAACATTTGCATCTCTTGCCATTTCATATAACCTAATGCTCGTCATAAAATCTGCAACAAAAGTTTTGCTAACAATCAACCCTAATATGACATCGTTTTAAGGGAGCATCGAGACTGCAAAGTCATTTTGTAGTTTCCTTTGTTAATGGTCTCTTAGACCTTGAAAGCCAGCTGTTGACATTTAATATCAAAGTGCAAGACACCAATAAAAAGAACTAAAGGGGTAAAAAATGAAAAAGAAATTGGGAAATTCGAGAAATAATTGTGAAACACAGACAGTAAAGGTGTACACAACACCTCTGGTGTTATTGACTAATGTAACGTATTTAATAACATAGTCAAAAGGTACTTTGCAAACTGTTCTCCTAAGAATTAACCTGTGCGTACTGATTGAATGCACTTAAATCCTGGGAATGGAATAAAAATATCATGTAAGAGTAAGAGAAGGCTGTACTTAACACCAAGGAACGCGCTTGAACACATAAGTACATCACGTTAAAAACTGTGCTGTAAAACTCTAAGTAACGTCATTAGAGCATCAAAATGTATAAACTAAAAAAAAAAATAAAAAAGATAAGCTCCACTAGTAACAAAATAAGAAATATATGGAATCTAGTAAAGGAACAGGGAAAAACGAATCATGAAAATGAAGAAATTAGTGCAAGGTAAATAGTGGACTGATGAAAGATAGCCCCAGAATTGCAGACAGTTTTAACAACTTTTTTTCTGTCAGTAGCAGATAGTTGTTTTGAGCACGTCATCCTAAGAAGAACACACACTCCCATGCAACGTAAAACTCATTCTGGAAATAATCCTATAGGCTGTGGCTAAACAATTTCTTCCAGGGGTGCGAGTCCAAGAAGGTATACAGCAGAAATTCTGAGAAGTTTGGAAAGTGGGAGAGAGGTACTGGCGGAAATCGTTCTCTGAGGCGGGCAGTGAATAGCGCCTGGATACCCTAGTCAGCTACGATTGGCAAGCTTGTGGGTTAAGTTCCCAGTGCGTTACATAGTTTTAATCCACCGGAAAGTTTGAGTGTTTAATGATAGGTTATATTTATTTCAACATATTAGAATCAATAAATCATAAATTATGAGGGTCTTTCAGTAAGTAATGCCCCACATTTTAAAAAAAAAAAGCCATTAATATATATAGACAATCGTCCTTGTTGTGTTTCACATTAGATGTTTGTTCTGTGCACCGGTGAAGTTTCGGACCGCTCTGGCAGATTGCAGAGCCGTAGTACAGCGTCAAAATGGCGTCCACATACGACTCACGTTACAAGCAGCGTGTTGTTGTTGATTTGTTGTGTTCAGGAAAAGAAACCGTGGTGAGTACCCATAAACGGTTGGGTGTAGCGTATCGCGATTCTGCAGTTGATAGGAATGCAGTTGGGTGATGGGTAAAGGAAGTTACAACCTCAGTAAATGCAGAAACAGAGCTTCACAATCAGCCACGCTCGGGACGTCCTGTCACAGCCACTGCTCCAGACATGCTGAATCGTGCGGATGCCATTATTCGTGCCGACCGGCGCATCACAACTCGACACTTGGCTCTACACTTGTCGGTCAGCATTGGAAGCGCGTCTGCACTGATCGAGACTCTCGGATATTCAAAGAGGTGCTCACGATGGGTTCCACGAGTGTTCACAGGGGACCACAAGACTTAAAGAAAGGCCATTTCATCTGAACTGTTGGAGCGTTTTGAGACCGACGGAGAGGCCTTTCTGTCAGGGATCGCTACGGGGGGCGAAAGCTGGCTGCACCACTTTGCACCGGAAACAAAAAAACAGTCCATGGAGTGGCATCATTCTCATTCACCCAAAAAGAGCAAATTGAAGACAGCGCCCTCTACTGGAAAAGTCATGGTGACAGTCTTCGGGGATTGTGATGGTGTCATTCTCGTGGATGTGATGCCAGGAGGGTCAACCATCAATTCAGAGGCATACGTGAAGGCTCTGAATAAACTCAAAAATCGTTTCCGACTTGTTCGATCGGACAAGAATCAAGCAGAAATCTTGCTCCAACACGATAATGCACGCCCACACACAAGTCTGAGAACCCGGGAACACATCGCCAAATTGGGTTGAACATCATTGCCTCATCCTACATACAGTTCAGACGTGGCACCATCGGACTTCCATCTCCATTTTCTTGCCGTGCTATTTATAATGTCATTATCCCCACACACAGTGCAAATGTTTCTGGCTGCCTCCTCTGCTGTCACCCCTATATTGAACTCAAACAGAAGAATGTATCGGAAATGTTCCAATTTCTCCACTTGGCACTCAATTTTCTAGGGCCCACAGCTCCACTCACTATCTCCAATAGCAACAGTGAACTACAAATAAAAATTGACAACCGACAAATAAACCCATAGCAACCCGAATACCAAGTTGCACAACAAAACAAAAATGCTACGGACTTATGCACCAACCTAATACATTAATCATCTCACTCCACTCCACGCTAGGGCAGAACTATTTTTGCTCCAGTCATCTCAGAGGCCACGCACGTTAAATGCCCAGCCCAAGCTTGTAATCTGCCTGCATAAATACTATTGCGATGAAATGACTAACAAGTATTGCTTGCTCTCCTGATGGCATGACGATAGTGCTGTGCAAACAACAAGGCTTGACTTCAGTGACTTTCATGTGTAATGCTCCTAAAATTCATCTTTTCTCAACACATCTAATGTGCAACATACATCACACAATTAAATATTACAGAGAAACGTATAAGCAAGCAATTGAAAGCTGCAGAGCAATTCTACCGGTTTATTTTAATACTGCAAACTCGACAGCAGTTGATTAAAATGCATATGAAACCTGTGGTGTCACCGCCAGACACCACACTTGCTAGGTGGTAGCCTTTAAATCGGCCGCGGTCCGTTAGTATACGCCAGACCCGCGTGTCGCCACTATCAGTGATTGCAGACCGAGCGCCGCCACACGGCAGGTCTAGAGAGACTTCCTAGCACTCGCCCCAGTTGTACAACCGACTTTGCTAGCGATGGTTCACTGACAAAATACGCTCTCATTTGCCGAGACGATAGTTTAGCATAGCCTTCAGCTACGTCATTTGCTACGACCTAGCAAGGCGCCATTATCAGTTACTATTGATATTGTGAATCATATACCGTCAAGACCGACGTTCTTCATTAACGGATTACAGTTAAGTATTCCACCAGCTACGTCCGTTTTTCTAAATTCTAATTTCCTTGTCCTGTTCCAGACCTCACGCCAGCCTGCGTGAGCTAAAACGCGTGCCTTTCGGCCTCCTCTAGTAACCCGGTGTTGGCTCTCCTGCCAACCACAACATTGGCGACGAGGCAACACTGCGTTCTTAACTATACTGCCCTGATTTACTTGTGTAATGGCTTCGCCACCATCTCCAGATGTAGCAAACTATCCGGGCTGGTGTTCTGATTATTAGAACACATGAAACTTCCCTATCAGAACCCTGAAATCCCGGCAAATTTCATTGTGAGGTGTTCCCGCTCGCTGGTCTGGCCAAACGAATTTGATTCACAGGCACGACAATGCTGGAATAGTTAAACGTCAGACGAATATGTTCACCCTCATGACAAACGATATGTCCAAGATGATATGGAGTTCCACTGTCGGCGCAGTTGGAAACTGCTATAGACTCGTAGTCCACCACAAGTTGCACGTTGCAGACCACAAGTATCACCCACTATGGAAAGACCTAAGTTCTCCACGAGGGGAGGACCACAAGACGAACACCACAAAGAATCACAATCACTTTCCATCTAGTCCATCTAGCCTTCGTATGGGAGCCGAATTAGCAAAAATATAAATAAAACCTCTACGTCGTACAAACCAGTCGAACTATTCAGACACAGCACCGGCGCGTTCCCATGCTGAGAGAGCAAACCACTGCTTTCCATATCCTGCGAGGAGCCAATCAGCTACTCAAAATCTCTCGTCTGGAGAAAGAGGATTTTAGATTAGGGAAGCGTTATTTTCACGGTAAGAATGGCCATGATTCGGCAAAAAAGTCTACCTAGACATGCAGTGACATGAACATTTTGCCCACAGTTTCCTCTTGTAAAAAGTCATTAACCACACATACCAAATGTAGTACTGGGGAACACCGAGATCATAACCTAAAATATTAATATTAATCTTACTCACAGTATTGTTAAAGTGAGAGAATGGCGTACCACCTCTCAAATATGTCCATAACACCTGCGTGTTATTCGAACCTACCGATAACAAGTCTAGCTACCCGCACCTGAATTGTTTCGATGCCGTTCTTTAATCCAACCTGGTGTGGATCCCAAACACTAGAGCAGTACTCAACAACAGGTCACACTAGCGTCCTACATGCGGTCTCCTTTACAGATGAACGATACTTTCCTAAAATTCTCCTAATAAAACGAAGTCGACCATTCGCCTTCTCTAACCCAGTCCTCACATTCTCCTTCCATTTCATATCACTTTGCAGTACTACACCCATATATTTAAACGACTTCACTGTATCATGCAGGACACTACTAATTCTGTATCTGAAAATTATGGGTTTGTTTTTCCTACTCATCCTCCTTTACATACGTTTTTTTGTACATTTATAGCCAGCTGCCTTTTCTCACACCAACTAGAACTTTTGTGTAACTCATCTTGTATCATCCTACAGTCACTCATCTTCAACACCTTCTCGTACACCGCAGCTTCGTCACGACAGATGGCTCCAGTGTTGTGCTATGCGAGACAGTTAACCAGGCTTGCATAGGACCTGCAGTAGCTGCGGACCACCTGCGTCCTTTCACTCTCAATATCTTCCCTGACGGCGATGGCATCATCCAGCAGAATAACCTGGCGTGCCGCTAGGCCAGAATCGTGCTGCAGTGGATTGAGGAGCATAGTACTATACACGTGTTGATGTCTTTGCCACCAAATCCGACTAACATGAACGCAATGGATAACATCTGGGACGCTATCGGACGCAATCTCCGCACCCACTGACCATCGGCCCGAAGTTTACGGAAACTGTGTGATCTTTGCGTAGATATCTGGTGCCACTAAACTCTGGAAAACTACCAAGGAGATGTCGAGCAATGCCACGCACAGTCACTGCTGTACTGCGTTCCACAGGTGGACCAATATGCGGTAAAACAGGAGGTTGTAACGTTTTGGCTTGTACGGCGCCTGTATATTATAAATTATTATCAAGCCTACTTAAGAATTTGCGCTTGCTGAAGTTAGTCTGCACAACAGCACAGTACCATCAGTAAAACACAGAGGATTTCGATGTGTTCGGTTAGCACATACTAGATCTTCGTCTCCAGTTCAAGGATCTGAAAATTTCCTTTAGGACTGCTGACAACAGTTTTGATGTTAGAAATTTCCGAATTTCCTTTATTGACTTCACTTTGAACTTTAAGTTTCTCGCTATGCTAATGAAGTTCAAAGATAGCTTTATCCCTAGCGTAAACAAAAGTAGTTTGATTAATTGCCTTAATTCACTAGGGTCATTAACAGATATTTTTTTGAAACCGATTCTAAATAGTTTCCAAAAATTTTATGATTACGTAAAGTTTACGACATGCAAATGATTCACTGTGTTATGCCCACATTTACAACTAGTAGTTTTACTTAGGGTGATTAGTGTTCCTGCCACGCGGCTGGTAATAATTTTAGTGAGTGTCATTACGGAGAGGAAGCTGACAGGTCCCTGTATTTTTATACGAGGGTTGGAACTTTAATAGTGGCAACTATTTATTTACAGCTCGTACAAAATAGATACGTGTTTCAAAGTTTTACTGACCTTTAAAGTAGTCACCAGCATTGTGTATAATCCGTTGCCAGCGATGTGGAAGTCGCAGGATTGTATTGTATTGTATTGTATGTTAACTGGGGGCCTAGAAACGACGGAGAGGCTCCGTCCCCGCCGCAGCCGCAGTGGTCCACAACCCCATGACGACTACTGCTGTCCACTACACCCCTCCACCGCCGCACACCGAACCACTCTTTCAGGATTATTGTGCGGTTCGGCCTCCGGTGGGCCCCCCCCCCCACACCCCCACCCCCCACCCCACCCCAGGGAACGTCTCACACCTGACGAGTGTAGCCCCTATGCTTGCGTGGTAGAGTAATTATGGTGTACGCGTACGTGGAGAACTTGTTTGCGCAGCAATCGCCGACATAGTGTAGCTGAGGTGGAATAAGGGGAACCATCCCGCATTCGCCGAGGCAGATGGAAAACCGCCTAAAAACCATCCACAGACTGACCGGCTCACCGGACCTCGACACAAGTCCTCCGGGCGGATTCGTGCCTGGGACCAGGCGCTCCTTCCCAATCCGGAAGCCGTGCGTTAGACCGTACGGCTAACCGGGCGGGCTAAGTCGTAGGATACTCTTAGCACTGCCAGTTGTGTTGACAGTTCGAGCGGCGCGGTCAATTGCCCGACGAATTTGTAGCAGTTCTGAAGCGAATGCCGTGAAGTGTTACCTTCAGTTTAGAAATCGAGTTTAACTGACGAGGGCTTAAGTCATGGGGGTGCAGTAGGTGGTATAGCATTTAGCAGCCCCATCATTAAAACAAATCAGTAACATTAAAATTACCAAATAAGCAGCAACCAGTCGCAAAATCATGTTTTCTTTATTTACTTTTGCAAATCGATTTCAACTGATTAACAGCCATCATCGGTGCTTTCAACGTATATGGTCCCTTGGTTACTACTCAGGGACCATATACGTTGAAAGCACCGATGATGGCTGTTAATCAGTTGAAATCGATTTGCAAAAGTAAATAAAGAAAACATGATTTTGCGACTGGTTGTTGCTTATTTTGTAATTTTATGGTTTACGGTCGCTGCACAACTTGGGAACCATATGGAGCCTACCATTCACAAATTAGTAGCAGCTTGCACTGTACGTGCTTGAGCATTGTCCTGCAAAATGATAGTCAGGTCCTGTAGAAAGTGTCATCACTTCTGTCCCTATTCTCTTCAGTTTTCGAACACAACCTACGACCAGCTTAGAGACAGAAGTGATGACACTTTCTGCAGGACCTGACCATCATTTTGCAGGGCAATGCTCCAGGTTTTACGGAATGGCAGCCCATTCTTCCTCAAGAGCCGAAACCGGAGAAGGAGACGCTGGTTTATAGAGCGAAGTCGACGTTCTAACTAATCTCAATGATGTTCCATTGTGTTCAGATTTTGTCCCGAAACCATTGCCTCACAGCTGCTGCTTTATGACAGCATACCTTGTCATGCTGATACAAACAGTCATCAGTTCCGAACTAGTCTTCTACTATTCGCAGTACACAATGCTGTAAAATATGATCATATTCTTACACATTTAGCATTTTTATACGCGCAATAAGGGGACCACATTCTGACCACGGAAAACACTCCCCTAATTAAACACCACCTCCTCCGAACTTCACTTCTGGCACTACACATGATGCTAAGTAAAGTTCTCCAGCCATTTGCCAAACGCAGATCTTCCCAAAGATTGCCGCAGGTTACAGCGTGGTTCATCAGTCAAAGTCACTCGTTTTCAGTCATCCTCTGTTCACTGGCGTAGCTCTTTACATCGTCTGAAGTGTCGCTTAGCATTGACTACAGAACTGTAGCTGCTCGACGACTGTATGTCTCCTTGCGCACAGTCATAGTGCCAGGTGGACTGCTGGTGAGAGATGGAGACATTTATTGCACCCAACAGCAATGTCGAACATGATTGTTTTGTTAGTCCAGGTGTTACGGTGTGGCGAAACGTAATATTTTGCGGCGTGCGGTTGCAGCTGTAGCGGTTATAAAGCTAAGTACTGACAAAGTTGTTTGTACACTATTATACAATCATTAAATTTATAGTTTCGAAAGATGTTTCGTGCTGTTTGTGACGGAATAAAGATTTAAAAAACTTTTGGAAACGTTCGCTCGCTGTGTTTTTTAGTTTTCTGTGCATTGAAGTCGTTTAGAAAATTCGTGCTTTAGTGTTCAGGTGACGTTTCTTATTATTTCTAGTGAAATATTTCAGTAAAATTTTCATTCTCTGTTTTAACTTTGTTGAGTGTTCCAGTGGCCGCTTGAATTTAGCATTTAATACATTTTGTGAAGTTTTGTTGATATTGGTATTAATTGTGGTTCAGCAGCTTAATAAAATTTGTTGTTTTCTTAGTCGAAAGAGAATTTAGAGGCCGCTTGTTAGTTCTATAAATAGTTCTACTGGTGCAACTGAACTTAGGTAACGTAAACGTTTAGTTTTTTCAGTAACTGTAAAATATTACCATGAGTGGGAAGTACGGGCTCTGTCGTAGGTTTGTGAGTAGTATTTTCACTGGGGGGGGGGGGGGGATGCAGTGGGGAAGCCAGTAGACATTGTAGTGAGATCCTCTCCTGGGAATGCAGAATCTGTAGTAGAAATAAGTTGATAGAGGAGCAGGAGCATAAATCTGTGCCCTTCAGGTGCAGTTACAACACGCAGAGGAGGAACTAGATAAATTGAGGAGGGTGAAGGATGCTGGGGAATGGGAACTGGCAGTTGGCAAGAAGGCAGCTAGGAGGAGGAGGTATTCAGACAGTTGTACTTTGCGTATATGCAATAGATTTGACCAACAGAGTTGAGAGGAGAGGAGCCTCTTGTAGCTGTAGATGTAGGAAACATGCAGCAGTCCTCAGCAGTTAGGAGGCCTAACTCAGTTGCAAAGTCTAACTGAAAGAAGAAGGTTTTGCTGCTAGGTCACTCGCATGGTAGAGGTGAGGGTCAGCAGATGCAGGAAGTGTTGTGGGGAGTGGGTACTAGGTCACCATCATTGTGTAGCGTAGAGAAGGGTTGGTTCAGGTGACTGCAGCATAGGGGGGTTATGTAAGAATTTTACGAAGGAGGATCAGGTAGTGATAGTGGGTGGAGCAGGGAATAGTCTTGATACGGACGGGGAATGTGATGTAGGTGGTGACCTGGTAAAGATAGTTACTCAAACTGGTGGCATAATGTGCATATCTTGCAGCTGTTTCAGCGTCATGATTGGCCTCACATTAATGCGGCTGTTAGGTGCGGTAACATGGGGCTGGAGAAGGCACTGATGGCAGATAGCATGGGTCACATTGCAGTGGTGCAAAGTGAGTCTATCAGTAGATTGGGTTTCACCGGGCATGGCCTGCACCTCAATAGGTGTGGGAAGGGGAGGCTGGCAAAGCTCATAGGTGACAGTGTAGTGGGGGGTTGTGGAATCACTCATGGAAAAATTCCTGTAGTAGTTGGTGTTACAGCTGCACCTTTTTTAGATTGAAGTCAGCTGACAGGTATACCTGCATAGAGGAAGTCCCTCTAACTAAGGAATCACCTTCAGAGGACGTCATGTTTCCAAGTAGAGAAGGAATAAGCATATTTCATCAAAATATAAGAGGTATTAGAGATAAACTTAGTGAATTGCTTATAGATGTTGACTCTGAAATTGCTGGCATATCGGAGCACGACTCAAATAATTTGACAGTTCAGAGGCTTCCTTTATCAGGATACAGATTAGCTGGCTGTTTTTCAAGGAGTTCCTTGCGGGGTGGCGGAGTGGCCACGTACGTAAAAAACAATATTCCCTTTGAGTCCATAGACGTATCTCAGCTCTATACTGAACAGGTATTTGAATGTTGTGCAGAGGCAGTTGAATTTAATAAAACTAAACTTTAATTTTGGTTGTTTATAGGTCCCCTAACTCTGACTTCAGAGCATTTCTGCTCAAGCTAGAGAGGGTTTTTGATTTACTTTATAAGAAGTACCAGAAATTAGTTATATGTGATGACTTCAATATTAATTTTGTATGTGATTGTGCAAGAAAAGGATGTTGGTTGATCTCCTAAATTCATTTGATTTGACTTAGATGTTGGTAGATCTCCTAAATTCATATGATTTGACTTACAGTGTGTTTTTTCCAACTAGGGTGCAGGGGAACAGTATCTCAGCCTTAAACAATAGTTTTATTCATTCTTCATTACCAGATGGAAATTCTCTTAGCAAAAGGGTGAATGGTCTTTCAGATTATGATGCACAAATTTTAACACTAAAAGGCTTTTGTACTCAAACAAATGTCACATATAATTACGAGCTATGTGGGAAAGTTAATCCAACAGCAACAGAGAGCTTTTTAAAACTTTGCAAGGAACAAGAGTGGTAGGATGTTTATAGTGCCGATAACACATATGACAAATATAATGCTTTCCTTAACACATTTCTCATGCTTTTTGAGAGTTGCTTTCCATTAGAAAGTTCTAAATGGGGTACTAGCAGTAAAAGGCAGCCTGGGATGCTGAGTAATGAGATAAGGATATCATGTAGAACAAAGTGGGAATTATATAAAAATGTTAGAAGGAGTCACAATCAAGCTACAGTTGCCCATTACAAACAGTGTTGTAAATTGCTTAAAAATGTTATTAGGAAGGCAAAGAGTATGGGGTGCGCAAATAGAATAGCTAATTCACAGGATAAAATTAAAACCATACTGTCAGTTGTGAAGGAAGTGTCTGGTCAGCAGCACATGGCCAACGACATGAAGTCAGTTCGTAGTTAAAATATTTCCTTTATTGATAAATCAGATATATGTACAGCATTTAACAATGATTTTCTGTGCATTGGTGCTGAATTAAATAAAAATTTAGTTTCTACAGGGAATCATATACACTCCTGGAAATGGAAAAAAGAACACATTGACACCGGTGTGTCAGACCCACCATACTTGCTCCGGACACTGCGAGAGGGCTGTACAAGCAATGATCACACGCACGGCACAGCGGACACACCAGGAACCGCGGTGTTGGCCGTCGAATGGCGCTAGCTGCGCAGCATTTGTGCACCGCCGCCGTCAGTGTCAGCCAGTTTGCCGTGGCATACGGAGCTCCATCGCAGTCTTTAACACTGGTAGCATGCCGCGACAGCGTGGACGTGAACCGTATGTGCAGTTGACGGACTTTGAGCGAGGGCGTATAGTGGGCATGCGGGAGGCCGGGTGGACGTACCGCCGAATTGCTCAACACGTGGGGCGTGAGGTCTCCACAGTACATCGATGTTGTCGCCAGTGGTCGGCGGAAGGTGCACGTGCCCGTCGACCTGGGACCGGACCGCAGCGACGCACGGATGCACGCTAAGACCGTAGGATCCTACGCAGTGCCGTAGGGGACCGCACCGCCACTTCCCAGCAAATTAGGGACACTGTTGCTCCTGGGGTATCGGCGAGGACCATTCGCAACCGTCTCCATGAAGCTGGGCTACGGTGCCGCACACCGTTAGGCCGTCTTCCGCTCACGCCCCTACATCGTGCAGCCCGCCTCCAGTGGTGTCGCGACAGGCGTGAATGGAGGGACGAATGGAGACGTGTCGTCTTCAGCCATGAGAGTCGCTTCTGCCTTGGTGCCAATGATGGTCGTATGCGTGTTTGGCGCCGTGCAGGTGAGCGCCACAATCAGGACTGCATACGACCGAGGCACACAGGGCCAACACCCGGCATCATGGTGTGGGGAGCGATCTCCTACACTGGCCGTACACCACTGGTGATCGTCGAGGGGACACTGAATAGTGCACGGTACATCCAAACCGCCATCGAACCCATCGTTCTACCATTCCTAGACCGGCAAGGGAACTTGCTGTTCCAACAGGACAATGCACGTCCGCATGTATCCCGTGCCACCCAACGTGCTCTAGAAGGTGTAAGTCAACTACCCTGGCCAGCAAGATCTCCGGATCTGTCCCCCATTGAGCATGTTTGGGACTGGATGAAGTGTCGTCTCACGCGGTCTGCACGTCCAGCACGAACGCTGGTCCAACTGAGGCGCCAGGTGGAAATGGCATGGCAAGCCGTTCCACAGGACTACATCCAGCATCTCTACGATCGTCTCCATGGGAGAATAGCAGCCTGCATTGCTGCGAAAGTTGGATATACACTGTACTAGTGCCGACATTGTGCATGCTCTGTTGCCTGTGTCTATGTGCCTGTGGTTCTGTCAGTGTGATCATGTGATGTATCTGACCCCAGGAATATGTCAATAAAGTTTCCCCTTCCTGGGACAATGAATTCACGGTGTTCTTATTTCAATTTCCAGGAGTGTAACTCTCTTGGAAAATACCTTTCCGAGACTGATTTCTGAAGTACTCCTCTGTGATACTGACGAGGGGGAAATTGTGTCAATAATTACATCACTGAAGACTAAGGACTCTCATAGTTATGATGGAGTGTCTAGCAGAATATTAAAGTACCGTGATCCACATGTTAGCCCTGTATTTAGCCATATTTGTAATTTTTCCTTTAGGAATGGTCAGTTTTCTGAACGAATGAAGTACTCAGTAGCAAATACGCTCTGTAAAAAGGGAGAAAGGGATAATGTAGATAATTTTAGATATATTTATATGCCATCAGTGTTTACTGAAGTTATTGAAAATGCTGTGTATGTAAGAATAATTGATCATTTTATATCACAAAATTTGCTACCTAATGTACAGTTCGGCTTTAGAAGTCGTTTAACAACTGAAACAACTCTTTTCTCTGTGAGGTACTGGATGGGTTAAACAAAATGTTTCGAACGCTAGGTATATTTTTTTATTTAACTAAGGCGTTTGATTGTGTTGATCACAAAATATTGCTCCAGAAATTGGACCATTACGGAATATGGGGAGTATCTCACAATTGGTTCACGTCTTACTTTACCAACAGACAGCAGAAGGTCATTGTTCACAGTGTTGAGAAGGGGTGTGATGTAGGGTCTGAGTAGTGTACTGTCAAATGGAGGGCGCCCCAGGGACCAATGTTGGGACCATTCCTGTTCATTATTGATATAAATGATATGCCATGTAGTATTACAGGTAACTCTAAAATATTTCTGTTTGCTACTGACACTAGCTTGGTAGTAAAGGATGTTGTGTGCAACAGTGGCTCGGTTTCAAACAGTGCAGTTTATGACATAAGTTCATGGCTTGTAGAAAATAAACTAACGCTAAATCGCAGTAAGACTCAGTTTTTAGAGTTTCTAACATACAATTCAAAATAAACCGACATTTTAATTTCACATAATGGGCATATGATTAGTGAAACTAAACAGTTCAAATTTCTAGGTGTTCAGATAGATAGTAAACTGTCGTGGAAAGCCGATGTTCAGGATATTGTTCAAGGACTTAATGCTGCCATTTGTACTATTCGAACAGTATCTGAAGTAAGTGATCCTTCGACACGAAAATTAGTCTACTTTGCTTATTTTCATTCACTTATGTCATATGGTATTATATTTTGCGGTAACTCTTCCCATTCTAAAAAGATATCTTTGGCTCAGAAACGGGTGGTTCGGCCAATAAGCGGTATAAGTTCGCGAACCTCTTGTCGACCCCTGTTCACTAGTCTGGGTATTTTGACATTGGCCGCCCAATATATATATATTCTTTACTGTATTTTCTTGTTAATAATATCAGTTTATTCCCAAGAAGAAGCAGGTTTCACTCAATTAATTCTCAGCAGATATCCAACCTGCATTTGGATCGGACTTCCTCAACTCTTGTGCAGGAAGGTGCGCAGTATACTGCTACATCCATTTTCAATAGGCTACCACAAGAATTAAAAAATCTTATCAGTAATCCACGAGCTTTCAAACCGAAACTGAAGAGTTTCCTCATGGGTCACTCCTTCTGTTCTGTTGAGGAGTTTCTTGAAAAATTAAGTTCATTTTTATGTTATGCTATTGACTGCATTTACTGAAACTTATGACTTGCCTTTTTTGGGTTCATAAACATTTTATTTTTATCTGTTATTACATTATGTTCTAATTTCATGTACTGACACGTTCCATGACCTTGGAGATTTGTTCCTCAATTTGATCCTACGGAACTTGATGTGTAAATAAATAAAAAAATAAAATTACACGGGATTGATGAACTCCATAGCTCTGAACATGGAAGACCATCCGGTCAAAGTTACTGTGACACAATACTCCTTCCCCATGTGTGTCTTTTCAGGTGTGCGTTCTGCACAGAGCTCATCTTTATTGATGACAATGCGTGATCGCATCAAGCAGCGCAGGTCGGGAAGGAACGAGTGGATATTCGGCGAATGGATTGGCCTGCCTGTTGAATACCAGATGAGAGCGCCAGCCGTCGAGCAGCATCGTTATCGCAACCTGCATTCGAGTCTCGTCAGTCTTTTCTAGTCTAATACTAGAAACACATATGATGATTCATCAGTCGCCATTGATGTTCCTGGTATTGGCTGTGCTTCGAAAAACGCAGTAAAACTCTTTTTCAATTTTACAGGAACAAATGAGCTTCTTGTGCTGTTATGGCAATTACTATCGAACTGAAGCGGTCTGCTTCACAGCAGGCAGGAAAGCAGCAAAATCCGGCCTATTACTTGAACAGGTGGTACAGCTACATTCTACTGACGTTCCAAAAGCAATACACGTACAGTATACGTTATTCTAAGCAGATATGTCTCGGTATGTCTTCACTGTGATATACGAGTATATCGAAAAATAATAATCATTTCATCACTATTCCGTATTATACGAATATTATTTTTATTGCCAATTATTATATTTTATTAATACCGCAAATTATTATTACTGTGACAGTTATGTAATGTTTTTGTGTGTGTATTATTCCCGGCCTTTTGGCCCTAAACTGGTCAGGCTTAGTAAACGACAAATAAAAAAATACCTATCTACGAATGTACCACTATGATTATCACTGTTATTAGTATCTGTTTTCGAAGAAATATAATTGGTTGTGGCGATACAAGTATTGGGTGGAAGATTAAAAAAGTGACGGAATATAACACAGTAAGTGCAGCGTTGTAGCCTGTCACCTTAAGGGCACAGAAGACGACGTCGTCGTTTACACTTGTCACAAAATCAGTACAACATCAGTTCGCTAAGCTCAGTAGGGAACGATGAAAGTGATATTATGAGATACTATCCACGAAGAAAAAAGTTGGAATGTATACTGTCTAATCGAAAGTACGTGGACAGCCGTATGTAATGGTGAATAGACCATTAGATGTCACGAGAGGTGTGCCCGCCAGTATAAAAGGGGACGGGGAGCATTGTGTTGTCATTAGAGAAGTAGCAACAGCAAAATGGGTAGGTAAACAGAACTCGGTGACGCCTAACGTGGACTAGTCGTTGCATGTCACTTGGGTAACAAATCCACCAGGGACGTCTCTATCATTTTGAAGCTGCTCAACTCGGCTGTGAAGTGGAAACGCGAAGAAACAACCACAGCTAAACCAGCGCCAGGCAGACCTCATGTACTGACGGATACGGACTGTAGAGCATAGTGGGAAGTGGTTGTAAGAAGTGCATGAAATCAACGGAAGGAATCGCTTGTGAGTTACATAGTGCTATCAGCATTCCAGCTAGCACAGAAAATGTGCGTAGGGAGTTAAAGGAATGGGGTACAATTGACGGGCATCTCTTCATGAGCCACACATTTCCGTAGTCACTGTTAAGTGACGCTTTGGATGTTATAAAGAACGACCGTGGATGACTGGTTACGAATCACGCTACATACTGTCGCAGTCCGATGGAAAGATTTAGGTTTGGGAAATGGCATTACGTGTAGTGCCGACAGTAAAGCACGGAGGCGGTAGCGTTACGGTGTTTCCTGCGGTTCGATTGTAGTGCCTTTATCGCGCTTAAGAAAACGCAAAACTAGGAAGGATATCAACATATTTTACAGCTCTGTGTACTGCGTTCAGTAGAGCAACGGTTCGGAGACGCTGATTATTTGTATTGACACAGAAATGCACCCTGTCATAAAGCAACATCTGTAAGGCAATGGCTTGTGGGCAATAAAATTCCTGAAACGTTCTGGCCTGCCCAGAGTTGCGACCTGAATCCAGTGGAACTCCTTTGGGACATGTTAGAACGTCGAATTCGCTCCAGGTCCCAGAGTCCAACATCAATACCATCTCCTGTTTTGGCCATTAAGGAAGCACTGGGCTCCCATTTCTCCACACACTTTATTTTCAATATAACGCAGTTTTCCAGTGCTAAAATATGTTATTTACAAGAATTCATCAATTTATGTTCTCATTTGAGCACAGAGTAGACTTATTCTTCATCCAGGTACCGCACAATCTAAATTACTTTTCACTTTCTGACATGTGGCCTCCTTTGTGGAAGAACACTCATGGAGAAAATATCTGTGTATCATCGAAAATTTACAAGACAATAAAGGGCTAAAGGAAGCTGAAACATGAATGAGCGTAGCGAGAATAGGTTAATGTTAACAAACGACGCTCTTCCCCCCACTCCACACACCCCACCATCCTCCCACTATCACCACCACCATCACCACCCACGCCAGCGTCAACGTCAAAAGATTGTACGCGAGAAATCTTGTCGTTGACGTCCCATTCCGTCCCGTTGGCGGCCTGTGTGAATGCCATCATTTAAAATGTTTGAGGAATGTTTAGACGTTCCGTTACACCCCGCCCCATTTCTATTGTGTGTAAATCCACCTTTAGCGGATTGCTCTAAATCCGCTGCACGAAAACTGACACTCTCATATGCTATTCAGTAGGCTCGTGAGAATTTGAATCTGGATTTCTCGAAGTCTCTTGAGAACAGCATCGTACAGGAGCAGCATTTGCTGGGTCTAAGTACGTAATGCAATGGTGCCACAGATGAGCGTGGTCTTTGAGGCACCGTGAGTGCGCTTCCTTCGTGAGCAGGAGGCGGCCCGTTTAGTCACGGCGTCTCCGGGGAGGCGGGGGCCGCCCCTCATTCGCTGAGCAAACACGCGGGGGCGGCCATCCATCCCGATTTGCGGCGCACTCGCAGCATTTGCTACGCTGCGCCTGTGTGCCTGCTACACACACTCATTAACTGTCGGACACAATACTGCTCTGTCCATCTCATATACGTCTATGTGGCCTCCCAGCTTTCTGTATTGAATGCACTGACCCACCTACTCGGTTAACAGTAAGCTTTGTGAGACCAGACAGATCGACGAAGGCCATGTACTGACTATAGCTTGTACACTGATCAGCCAGAACATTATGACCACAGACTCGTCCAGTGTGTAGCAGCGTCACGTGGCGAGGAATGACTACTAGTCAGACAAACACACGGTGCACGTTGTCCGTATGGTAGAATGGGGAGGGCGCGCGATCTATATGACCGAGGGCGGTTTGTACGGCCTAGATGCTCAGAACGAGAATTTCGGAAACAGCACGACGTGTCGAGTGCTCGAGGAGTGCTGTGGTGAGTGTCTTCAACACGTGGCGAAACCGAGGTGAATCCATGTACAGACGTCGTGAGGATGGGTGGTTACTTCTCACTGCAGATGTCGGACATCGCAGGCTGGGCAGACTAGTAAAACAGGATATGCGGCAAATTGTGGCGGAACTAACATCAGACTGCAATGCTAAGCAGAGTATAAGTGTGTCTGAACACACAGTGCAACGAACACTCCTAACGATGGGCCTCCGCAGCCGACGGCCCGTGCATATGCTAATGTTAACAACATGACACCAGCAACTGCGACTGAAGTTGGGACGTGACCATCGTCATTGGACGTTGGCGCAGTCGCAGAGCGTTGCATGGTCTGATGAATCCCGATACCTTCTTCGTCGTGCCGATGGGAGGGCACGAATCCGTCGTCTTCCAGAGGAACATCTCCTTCACATCTGTACTGAGGGACGGAGACTATCTGGCGCCGGCTCCATTATGCTCTGGAGAACATCCACGTAGGCATCCATGGGTCCAGTGGAGCTCGTGCAAGGCATCGTGATGGTCAAGGAGCATCGTACACTGGTTGCAGACCATGTACACCCCTTCATGACGGTCAATGGCAGTGGCATTTTTCAACAAGATAATGCGTCATGCCACAAGGCCAGGAGCGTGATGGAGTGGTTTAAGGAACACAGTGGCGAGTTCCAGTTGATGTCCAGGCCCACCAACTCGCCAGATCTGAACCCAATCCAATATATCTGGGATGTGATTGAACATGGCGTCAGAGCTCCCTCCTGGGAATTAGATGACCTGTGTGTGCAGATGTGGTGCCAACTCCCTGCGGCTACCACCCAACGCCTCATTACTTGCGTGCCACGACGCGTCGCCGCTGTTATTCGTATCAAAGATGGTCATACCGGCTATAAGGTAGGTGGTCATGGTCTGGATGATCAGTGTAATTTTAAATGTAGTTTCTTATCTTTTATCTGAACCGATAAAAATGTCTTGCTACACCTTTACTTGCACAGTCTTTTTTATTTTTAATAGAAAGCCAGTTTCTCAGTACTGTTTCATCACAGGAAATCGCTGTATTTATTGTTGTGGTCTTTTGTCCGAAGACTGGTTTAATGTGTGATGTAGGTAGACTACAGCGAATCCAAACAGTATTCCTCTAGCTGTATATATTTTAAAAAAATAAGTGTGTAGCAAGTACAAAGAAGCGAATTCAAAATCTGAGGAGCCAATCCTATGGAAAGTACCTGAGTAAACCATTTACATTGAGAAACAAGGAACGAAAACATTTACTAGGATAACAAGGTAAACAAAATAGGAAATTTCATAAAAAAAACTACTTCATAATGTATTCGTCCACCATCGGGCCATGCCTAAAATTCGTACCCAGGGATAAAACTTTAATACTGATTCACGGCATGCTCTAGAGTCAACCACTCGCAACCATGTTATGCAACCTGGTATTATTTTGAGCGGTGATGGGACAGTGCAATTTGCAACATAGGCAGTAATGGTTGTGACATGTCCCTAACTGAAAACAAAGTTATTCTACGATTGCATAATCAGTGCAACTCCTCTTACGAAGCTGCTAAATTGTCGACAGACCTAGATCGACGGTTTAGTCGATAACAGATCACTTTTTCGTAACGAAAACACTAGCTAGCCACAGACCGGACGCCCTCGCTAATTGACCGATGCAGACGTGAGGCTTACTGTGAGAGAAATCGAGAAAAATCCTATGATCAATGCTGCTAAGTTGACTGGGGAGTTAGAGTCGAGGAGCAAGAAGGTATGAGCCCACACAGTCAGAAATACCTGCAAGAATTGCGCATATAATGACCGGGAGGCTTACAAGAAATTTTGAGCCAGCAAACAGAATCGGAAGAAACGTCTTTCTTTTTGCCAGGAACATAGATTCATGAAGAAAAACTTCTGTAATATAGTTATATTTTCTGATGAAAGTAAATATAGCATATTCGGGATCGGATGGCAGGCGAATGGAGTGGCGTAAAAAGAAGAAACGGACACAGAGATGCTGCCGCAGAACTTTGTGCCCAGTGTGACACGCGACGGGGATTCCCTAATGGTGTGGGTGTGTATGAATGTTGCACGTGTTTCATAGAGAGTACAGTGGATCACAAAATGTATTTCAAAGCCTTAAAGGAAAATCTAAATGCTGGTGCCTAAAAATTATGTCTCTAAGGAAATTACATCTTTTAGCAGGACAACGACCCGAAGCATACGCCAAGAAATAAGAGGATGTGGCTCCTGTACAATGCACCGAACCAACACAACACCCCTCCTCAGAGCCCAGTTACTAATCCCACTCAACATCTTTGGAAAACGATGGTGAAAATAGCAGAAAAAATAAATTTCTAACAAGAATGTCTTAAAACAACCTCTCAAGATGAATGGGACGACATTCCATCCTCTGTGACAGCAAACTTAATCAACTCTATGTCCAGACGGCTGCAAGTAGTAATAACTGCAAAAGGGACAACCCAATACACATTAATTTTTGTAGTTTAAACCATGGTTTCGGGTTCTAAATGTCGAAAAATATGTGTGGACGAATATTTCATAAAGTAGTTTTCGTACGAAATTTTCTGTTACATTAACATGGTTATCGCTATGAATGTATTTTGTTCCTTGTTTATGATTAAAAATGATTTATTGAGATACTTTCTAAAGGGATGGATCTTCAGATTTCGTATTCACTTTTTTTTCACGTGCCACAGATTTGCTTTTGCAAAGATATACAGCTAGACGAATACTTTTCGGACTCACTGTGTCCTGAGCAAACGCCAACTGTAGTGAAGCCTTGGTCTCCGTCTACAGTTTTTACTTCCACACTTCCGTCCATTGCCAAATTAACAATTCAATGATGCCTCAGGGCATGTACTATACACCAATCCCTAGTTTTAGTCACGTTATGCCATAAATAAGTTTTATCCACAATTCTTTTCAGTACCTCCTCGTTGATTATCCGATCTTTCCATCTAATCTTCAGCACTCTTTTACAGTACCACACTTCGAAAGATTCTTCCGTCTTCTTGTCTTAGTTTCTTATCGTCCATGTTTCATTTCTGTGCAAGACTGCGCTCCACACAAGTGCCTCCAGAAAACATTTTCTTACCCTTAAATTTATATTCGATGTTAACATTATTCTTTTTCAGAAACACTGTTTCTGCTATTGACGTTCTGCGTGTTCTCTTTACTTGGCCATCCTTAAGTTATTTTGCTGCTAGAATAGCAAACTCATCTATTACCTATAGCGTCTCATTTCGTAATATAGTTATCTTAGAACAGCCTGATTAATTCGACTGCGTTCCATTACCTTGTTTTACTTTTGTTGACGTTCATCGTCTAACATACACTCCTGGAAATGGAAAAAAGAACACATTGACACCGGTGTGTCAGACCCACCATACTTGCTCCGGACACTGCGAGAGGGCTGTACAAGCAATGATCACACGCACGGCACAGCGGACACACCAGGAACCGCGGTGTTGGCCGTCGAATGGCGCTAGCTGCGCAGCATTTGTGCACCGCCGCCGTCAGTGTCAGCCAGTTTGCCGTGGCATACGGAGCTCCATCGCAGTCTTTAACACTGGTAGCATGCCGCGACAGCGTGGACGTGAACCGTATGTGCAGTTGACGGACTTTGAGCGAGGGCGTATAGTGGGCATGCGGGAGGCCGGGTGGACGTACCGCCGAATTGCTCAACACGTGGGGCGTGAGGCCTCCACAGTACATCGATGTTGTCGCCAGTGGTCGGCGGAAGGTGCACGTGCCCGTCGACCTGGGACCGGACCGCAGCGACGCACGGATGCACGCCAAGACCGTAGGATCCTACGCAGTGCCGTAGGGGACCGCACCGCCACTTCCCAGCAAATTAGGGACACTGTTGCTCCTGGGGTATCGGCGAGGACCATTCGCAATCGTCTCCATGAAGCTGGGCTACGGTCCCGCACACCGTTAGGCCGTCTTCCGCTCACGCCCCAACATCGTACAGCCCGCCTCCAGTGGTGTCGCGACAGGCGTGAATGGAGGGACGAATGGAGACGTGTCGTCTTCAGCGATGAGAGTCGCTTCTGCCTTGGTGCCAATGATGGTCGTATGCGTGTTTGGCGCCGTGCAGGTGAGCGCCACAATCAGGACTGCATACGACCGAGGCACACAGGGCCAACACCCGGCATCATGGTGTGGGGAGCGATCTCCTACACTGGCCGTACACCACTGGTGATCGTCGAGGGGACACTGAATAGTGCACGGTACATCCAAACCGTCATCGAACCCATCGTTCTACCATTCCTAGACCGGCAAGGGAACTTGCTGTTCCAACAGGACAATGCACGTCCGCATGTATCCCGTGCCACCCAACGTGCTCTAGAAGGTGTAAGTCAACTACCCTGGCCAGCAAGATCTCCGGATCTGTCCCCCATTGAGCATGTTTGGGACTGGATGAAGCATCGTCTCACGCGGTCTGCACGTCCAGCACGAACGCTGGTCCAACTGAGGCGCCAGGTGGAAATGGCATGGCAAGCCGTTCCTCAGGACTACATCCAGCATCTCTACGATCGTCTCCATGGGAGAATAGCAGCCTGCATTGCTGCGAAAGGTGAATATACACTGTACTAGTGCCGACATTGTGCATGCTCTGTTGCCTGTGCCTATGTGCCTGTGGTTCTGTCAGTGTGATCATGTGATGTATCTGACCCCAGGAATGTGTCAATAAAGTTTCCCCTTCCTGGGACAATGAATTCACGGTGTTCTTATTTCAATTTCCAGGAGTGTATTTTCAAGAAACTATCCATCCCGTTCAGCTGATACCCGCAGTCCTTTGTCGTCTCTGACGGAATTAAAATATGCTCGGTAAACCTCAAACTTTTTATTTTTTATTGCTGAACGTCAATTCTCTTTTCAAATGTCTCCACGGTTCCACTTAGGGTCTACTGTTTCCTCAAAGTCTAGATAACATGGGAGACACCTCTATGTAATGCGGAACTGAACGTTAGATGCCAAGGGAAGTGGACCCGCCCTGCCGGTATAAAAGGAGACGTGGAATATTGTGTTGTCAATAGAGAAGCAGTAACAACAGCACGGGGCGGTCAGGAGAGGTTAGTGATTTCGAACGTTGACTAGTCATTGGATGTCATCTGATTAACGAATCCATCAGGGACATGTTAACCCTATCGAAACCTGCCCAAGCTGAGTGTTGACGATGTGACTGTGAAGTGGCAAAGTGAAGGAAAAACTGCAGCTAAACCAAGACCAGGCAGACCTCATGTAATGACGCACAGTTTCCATTGAACAATGCGGAGGACCGTAGCAAAAAATCACACGAAATGAGACGAAGGAATCACTCGTGGGATGCAAAGAGTTATCAGCAGTCCACCTAGCACAAGGACTGTGCACAAGGAGGTAAAAAGAATGGGGAAGAATGGTCGGACATTTCCTCATAAGTCAGACTTTACTGCAGACTGTGCTAAGCGACGCTTGAGCTGGTGAAAAGAGCCATCACACTTCACAGTGGATGACTAGAAACCAGTGATTTGGAGTAATGACTCACGCTATACCCTGTGGCAATCCTATGGAAGGGCATAGGTATGACGAATGCTGGTGAACGTTACTTGCCATTATATGTAGTGCCAATAGTGACGTATGAACGAGGTTGTGTTGTGGTATGCGATGTTTCTCATGGTTATGACTTAGTCCCCTTATTACGCCTAAGAAAACTCTAAATACTTAAGGATATGAACACATTTTACAACAATGTGTACTGTGTACAGTAGAGGCAGTATTCACTGTGTAGTTTTCTGTACAAAGTGTAGATAACCTTTCACTTCCTGTATTGTATCTCCACTAACATCAAACGTTCAAACAGTGGCTATTTGCGTAATTGAGTTTTTCACTGCATTACACTGGAGCGCGATAAGTCTCCAATCGTGAACAGGGCAATGCGGCGTAAGCAGTCTATTAATTTTTTCAATATGATGTGATGTGTGAAATCCTATGGGACTTAAATGCTAATGTCATCAGTCCCTAAGCTTACACACTACTTAATCTAAATAATCCTAAGGACAAACACACACACCCGTGCCCGAGTGAGGACTCGATCCTCCGCTGGGACCAGCCGCACAGTCCATTGTCAATATGTCTCAAAAAGAGGTTTTATGAGTAGACCATGCATGCATTATCATTTTATGGCAAGAAGCGTCGTAAGCATAGCAAGTCGGCCACAGAACTGGCGTATAACACAAAGACGTAATTCTAAGGCTCAATCACTGTCGTAAGAATCAGAAGGCTGAATACCTGCCCCTTGATGGTCCCCGCAGTCGAAACCTCCAGCTGACGACTCTTACCTTCCAATTATGGCTCGTGGGTAACTCGGTACCTCGCGGAGAGTGTAACAGAACAGTGCGCTCTATTTTTGGAGATATCTTGCAGCCTGTGTCGACCCAGACAGTAAGTAATCGACTCTGCGTGATGAACAGTACAAACACCGCAGCAGTTTGGTACGCGTATGTGAGCAAGGGAACACCTGGAGTGGAACATGAATTAGTGGCGTCGGATTTACTTCTCCGAAGAGTGCAGTATCTGTCTGATGTCTGAGCGCGGAGGCGGCTAGGTAACAATGTACGATCGGTGACAGAATTCGCGAGGCTCCTCACCTTATCGTTATGCTGAATTGCATTCCTCTACTGTCTTCCACAGCATAACATGCAAAGGGACGAAATACTGCCAACACATTGTCTACAGGCGTGAAGTCGAAAAACTCTGCGAGCATTGTCAGACTGTCTTAGATAATGTGGGAGACTATATTGCTGCTGATTAATTTATCTCTTACCTTTATTTGTTGTGTTTAATGAAAGAACAAAAAAAGCTATTTAGTATACAATACATTAATACAAATGAATTAAAAATTATGATAATGTTACCGAAAAAATCTTTTTAATAAAACAAAGTATCCCAAATTCTCAAAAACTAGAAGGATACTAGGTACTTTTGGCTTCGAAACGGTCTGGGTCTACATTTAGTCCACAGTCATACTGAAGTAGCTTTACAGGAAGGACTACCACGAAAGCATGCAAATATAGCAGTAGGGGTAGATACATAACAAAATCCAGTCAATAAATAATTCAGTGTCACAATTAAATCAATATAATTGACAGAATCAGAAAAAGCAGGTATTAAAAAGTGAGCATTTCTGGTAGTTCTTCACATTTAGATCTGTGGGATACAGAATCAAGGTAGTGGCGAAACTTCTGAGGGATAAATTGCTTTAGGATTTCTTTATTGATTGTCAATCTGCCTGCTAATTGCTCTTTCACAGAACAGGTAAAAATCTTGTCTCCAGCGAGATTAGCACCGAAAACTAACACAGTCTTCTCCTTGAAGGCCAAAGACTTTACTGTTAACCTAGCATACAAATACAACAGACATCGCTACCTTGCTAACCAGTGACGGCTAAGAAGGAGATTTCTCAACGTATATGGCGAAGGAAGGTGAAGTTTCTGTTGAAACGAGCTTCCTGGTTTCAAAAACATAAACTTGCTATCCATGTGTCATCCCTTAAGTGGGTATCACTCAGAATATTTAATCTAAATGACAAGAAAAAATCCAGTGAATTTGCTAGAATAATTCTAAACCAATACAGGAATTAAATCAACGATCACTTAGTTGCCAAACATATTCTGCAGTGTTGTCGATTCTGCTGTAGATTAGTAACAGACAGAATGCGTTTGCTCATTCGGCATGTTTCTTGGCCCACTATCACTTGGGAAGTTCATTAATCAAAGACACGGTGGCCCCAGCTGCCACTGCATTGAATATTGACTGGTAGCAAAGGTCCCTAGAATAATCCAATAAGCTTTCTACACATTTCTGTAACTATGATTTGAGTCTAAAGTATACTTATGAATAATTTCCAAGTGAACTGACTGGAGTTCGAACATCATAAATAAAGAGTAGGGGAAGCTATTTAACCAGCTCTGATTCTCATTAGCTATCACAGCCGTTTCAGTTTTTCTGCCCAAAGCAAACCGTAAAAAAAAAAAAAAAAAGAACCCGGGGGGGGGGGGGGGGGAGAGAGAAACCTACCCTCAGTCAATGAAAGTGATCTGCTTTTTTTGCATCAACAGGCACTATTAACATTATGAGTAAATAATATTTATTTTAATGTTAGAAATGTGAAAACAGTTTCTCTTATGGATGATTTCATTGGCAGCACCTCTAACACATGATAGCACAAATGAAAAGACAACATAACAGTGATTATAAAACACGAATATCCATAAAGTAACTTCATAAGATGTGAACGACATATAGTTGCATATCAGAAAAAGAAATCGTGCAAGGAAACCTTTTGCAGTGACTGAAAAATAGGACTCAAGAGCCGCAAAGGGAATTAAACAAGTGAAAATTTGCAGTGCAAATTCGATTGTTGCTTCTGCTAACAAGAAAGGACAAGCAGTTGTACTGAGAACGTGAAACAAGGAACAAAACCGCTGACAATAATGTGTTAAATATGTCACTCTTGATAAAAAGAAAGGACAAGCAGTTGTAATGATAAGGTGAAACAAGGAACACAACCTATGACAGTAACGTGTCAAATATGTCATTCTTAAGCAAACCTGTCATTCATTTTATAAAAACCAAAGGTATGAAAAGTATCATTACTAGTGATGATTACAATATAACTGGTGGTATGCTTTGACAATAATGTCAATGTGCAGAAGTATAGACGGAGCTGCTTTCCTTGTGCCCAGAGGGCACCACCACCAAGAACACGAATTCCCTTGCAAACAAAGCAAGTAAAGGAAAATCATTCTAAAGCTATTCAGAAACAAATTAAATAAATTGTCTGTGCTACCACATTATAAACCGGAAGATCTAGTTTCACCTCATAACAGCGTGATTAAGAAAGGAAGGACTAAGAAATTCAAACCTCAATATGAATGCCCTTCTTCCATGATACGAGTGAGTGCTCCTGTTAATGCAGAAGTTCAACTGTCTGGCTGTACTGCGGTATCAGGGTCAGGCTCTGCCAACTCCTGTGGTGCTACCTAGCCCACCTCAGAATAGTTCACTGCAAGACAAAATTACTGGCGTGAAAAAAGTCAAGAAGAAAAAAGACAAGTCGCTGCCAGCACATCCTCGATATGCCTTAAGAAGCAAGCATCTCTATGCATGGAGATGAAGGGACTAAGATATTGTGTGACAAATGAATTTTAGGCGTTATTTTGTTCTGCGCATACAGTGATGCTGTTTACCTCATTAGAGAAGTAACAATGTTGTGAAGTGATCCCATTTTAGGATGTGGTATATTTCATTGATGCTATTATGAACAGTAATTTGGCGATTCAGTTAGTCATTTTGAGTTTGACATTCCAATATAATGGAATTTTGTTGGGTTGTTAGAACCAGTTTTCAGTTAAGATCAGTTTGCGTTCTCCTTCTACGTGATGGTTGTGATTCTGCTGTGTAGCAGGCTGCATGAACTGTTTTCTAAAATATAAGGGTGCAGTGTTATATTATAAGTTATAGCGTGTTAAGACCAAAGTAATGAGAGCTGAGACAAAGTGATGATTTAAATATTTAAAGTGCTCATGGAAGTAATTACTTATACAGTGCGTAAGAGTTTCATAAGAAGCAGTTTCAGTTGCCTTTTAGCAATAATATACCGGCTGAAGAGAACGTAATGGTTCTACAATTCAATGAAAACACGAGTTTAATGTGTTACCCAGTAAAGTTTGGGAATTCTATTTAAAAAAAACGCTGTAGTGATACATAAAATATCAATTATTTCTTCATTACGTTCAGTGAAGATTTTTACACCATGTGAGATGGACTGTTTACTAATATGTTTACACTGTTACAAAAGAGGTTTAACAATACTTGGTTGTTATGAGACGAGGATTAAATCTGTCTGGTGGAGAAATTATTGCTATGCCAGTTCATAACCAATGTTAAAATTAGATAGACAGTTGGAAAAGTTTAAGTAGGGAAGTGTCTTTCAAATACCTGCCACTACTGGATTAGTTTCGTTACATAGATACATATTTTCTTTGGCTGAATTTCTCACGGACAAATACATATACATAAGAGCTGTTTTTAGTTGTATTTTAACTGACTGTCACAAGTAATTTCATTGCAGATTTACCGACAAAGTTGACTGTTTTCTCTTTCGTCTGCAAGGGGCAACTAAAGTGTTTATTTAAATGTATAACTGGGATTGGGTTGTTTGGGGGAAGAGTCCAAACAGCGAGGTCATCGGTCTCATCGGATCAGGGAAGGATGGGGAAGAAAGTTGGGCGTGCCCTTTCAAAGGAACCATCCCAGCATTTGCCAGGAGCGATTTAGGGAAATCACGGAAAACCTGACTCAGGATGGCCGGACGCAGGATTGAACCGTCGTCCTCCCGAATGCGAGTCCAGTGTAAATGTATAACTGCCTTAGGTACAAAAGGTTAACATTTCATCCACTGTAACCACTGCTAGAGAACGACCAAGTGCCACACATGGTCGACTCGGCAGCCGTACCGGCGGGTCGTGTCCACAGCCAAACAAAAGGCACTTGTCAAAGATAGTACGAGCTGTCGCTTTGCTCCAGTCACTGCCAGATGCACATGTCACTGTAGACCACCAAGAAATTTTAGTGGATTGCTGTTAATACAACTACTGTTTCTTTTATCAGTATTAATCCATTACCGAGGTAGCACGAGATGAGACTCACTAGAACCATGGGCTACGATGTAATAATAATTGCCAAGGGAAGAATGCTTGGGTACACGACAGATCCCTTTCATTATCGATACTGTATTCAATATTAATAATTTTCCATTGTCTGAATCCCTTTGCTCGCTTTTCGTCGTATTGTTCAGTGTTGACTGTGGCCAGAAACTATATTGTTGAATTTAAAACCTCAATACACAAATTGAATTCAATCGGTGATTACGAAGAGTATGCGCAGAGCATTCCTCTTATTCTATTGGCAAAAATTACTGTCAATTTCTGATTGGACTATGAGAGGTCGACGATTTCCGCTGGGTTCAGCGTGTTTTTCTGCCATTTATTACAGGACTAAGTAGCAGAGATTCATACACTGGGGCAACAAAAGTCATTAGACATCTCCTAATATCGTTCAGGACCTCCTTCTGCCCGGCATAGTTCAGCAACTCGACGTGGCATGGACTCAGCAAGTCGTTGGAAGTCCCCCCGCCCAACTGAGCCATACTGCCTCCATAGCCGCCCATAGTTACGGAAGTGTTGCCGGTGGCCGGTGCAGGATTTTGTGCACGAACTGACCTCTCGACAATGTCCCACAAATGTTCGATGTGATTCATGTCGATTGATAAAAGAAGCCAATTCATTCGCTCGGATTATCCAGAATGTTCTTCAAACCAACTGCGGACAATTGTGGCCCGTGACGTGGTCCACTGTCATCCATAAAAATTCCGTAGTTGTTTGGGATCACGAAGTGAATGAATAGCTCTAAATGATCTCCAAGTAGCCGAACGACGCGGCTCAAGCAGAATTTCGCTATTCGTCAACGCCTCATCATCAAATGGTTCAAATGGCTCTGAGCACTATGGGACTTAACATCTGTGGTCATCAGTCGCCTATAACTTAGAACTATTAAACCTAACTAACCTAAGGACATCACACACATCCATGCCAGAGGCAGGATGCGAACCTGCGACCGTAGCAGTCGCGCGGTTCCGGACTGCGCGCCTAGGCCACATCATCGCCAATGATGGCAGGCATATCGAACATGTCATAACCGAAATTCGAATATCTGCAATGACGTTTACATGTGGAAGAAGTGTGCGCACGCCGTAATACAGAGCAAGTCGCATGTGTTCAGATCCGGAGAATATGGCTGTCAAACGAGGCCCATGCCAGTGGTTTCTGGCTACCCCACAACCAGAATGCGGTCCTCCAGGACATCAAACACTTACCTGTTTCGATGTGATCGTGCTCCGTGTTCCATGAACCACGTCTTGTCGAAATCAGAGTTACTTTGGATAATGGGGGTGAAATCATTTTCCAAAACCTTCACGTACCGTTTGGTAGTCACCGTGCCATCAAGGAATATAGCACCGATTATTCCGTGACTGGACACGGCACACCACACAATCACCCGTTGAGGGTGTAGAGACTTCTTGATCGCGAAATGCAGATCCACAGTCCCCGAAAAGCGCCAATTTTGCTTATTGACGAATCTATCCAAATTAAAGTGGGCTTCGTCGCTAAATCAGACTGTAACCTCAACCTCACTTATCGACCTTAATGACAGTGAAAAATTAAACCGCCTGCACGTGCGCCGGTCCACTGTTCGACCGATTGTTCCGTATCCAAGTCTACCAAATTTTGGTAATTGTTGCCTTCACTCATTTTAATAATTTTCAATATAAATGACAAATCTCAAATCTAATTAGGATTCCTCCGACTACTTAATCTCGCTGACGTAACGACCGGTTCGTAACCAATACTTTGTTACGAGATTTGCACCATACAAAATTCGTGTCCAGAACAACCTCAGATCTGAAGATTGTCCTGTCACCAGGTCGCCACGTGTAACCTCCCCCTCACTTATCGACCTTAATGACAGTGAAAAATTAAGCCACGTGTACCTAATGGGAATTTGGGAAAAGCAATCGTCACCGAAGTTAATCTGTCGGTAAAGAGGGAGGAAAGGGTTACATCTAAATGAAGGGAAAAATGCAAATGAAATTGGTGGAAATTAATTTTGAGAAAAGGGTAAAATTAATACAGAAAGTAAATGTGCGATCGTCACGTTAACAATTAGATATTTGAGATTTAGGGGAAAATTACGGTCGCCAGTCCTATGGACGACTATTATAGTAACTGAAAAAGAAAGGTTATTGCACATATAATTAGCACTAAAAGCGTGGCAACTGAAGGTTGACACATGTTGTGTGAAAACTGAAAGTTTGTCAGAAGTAATACATTTCGCTACACTCTGACTTAATTTAGCAAAAGAATTAATTAAAACCGGAAAATTGAAAGTTAATTTAGTGACTGAAATTAATAGTGAGATTTGTTTCTGAAGCACTACGAAATTCAGTAAAATAAGGTTAGTCTTGGGCTACCTCAACAATCATTTCAAATGCTACTTGAATCTACGCAATTTAGAAATAAGAGATTTAACTTTGAACTTGAATTAAATGATTCTGGACAATTAACAATAGTAACATTTAGTACGTACCAAGCTAAGCTGCAGTCACAGGTAAGCTAAAATATGCTAACAAAACTCACACTCTTCATTTGTGCTTCTGTAATCTAAATGTTGTAGCCAGCTATGAATACCTTAACTGAACTTTGAAATTAAAGCAGTGAAATGGAATGATATTACTTTAATGCTGGCGTCTGAATTTCAACGACACTCGGGTTCATTTCGGAAAAGGAAGGGACCCTTCTTGGTAATGCAATTGGGACAATGAGCAACAAAGGTTCATGCTAAGTTGCTGTAATTTTGATGCAACAGTTTGACAAGCTGAGGTCTGCCATACAGTTCTAAAACTTTACGTGCTTCCAGTCTTCCTTGTTGGTTGATTGAGGGTTTGAAGTCGTCGGTCGAGCAGGTGACGACAGTCACTCATTGTTGGCCGTTGCTGTTGCAGTAGCTGGATGTTGGCGCGCCTTCTTCTCGACACGGTCACCAGGCGAAACGGGCTCTCGATGTGCGCCAGCTAATGCTTCCCGTCCGCGACACCGTGTCAGAAACTATCATAGCAATTCGAGTGCAATTACATGCTGCCAAACCCCGAAAGCACGGCAACTCGCGGGAGCGTCACACAACACACCTGCTCCACTGTACTACTCCAGCCAGACTCCCTCTGCTCTGCCCGCGCTGCACGCGGCAGAGTTCACACTACCAAAGATCCTAAACACTTTGGTTCTCCACACGACCTATCGATGTAGTCGTTCGATAGCATAGTTTTCCCTAGGCAAGACCCAGCGTAAAAATACAAATAATATTTACAAAACAAACCAATTATACATCGACATAAATGCATATATATATATATATATATATATATATATATATATATATATATATATACAAACAGTAAAACAATTACAATATTTAAAGACACAGAAATGTCATACCTTGAGGTAACAAAACATGGAAAAAAATTATAGTACAATAGATGGAAATAGGAGGATATGCATTTCCGGCGTTACACGTGCCCCACATTGTCTGAGGATGTTCGTGTTACCTAAACACTCAGAAAATGTCCCAAAAAGAAAAAAAAAACATCGGAAATGCATATGCTCAAAATATCAAGAAAATTTAGCACTGGGCTAATTAACCATAAACCAATTTTTAGACCATAATAGTTGTGTGGAGGCACTCCTAATCTTATTCCACTCTGTCATCTTACACAAAAGAAAACTTGTTGACAATACATTAAAATTCATAGAAAACATAGAAAATGGTTTAGCTATTCCAAAATCATCAAAATTCCTAACAGTATCAAGAAATGGAAATCTATTTACAAAATTAACCAGAGTACATGGTCATAAAACCAGATAAATCAAAATACGCAAATTAATAATTAATTATATAGAACATACATTTTTATATAACCTTTTCATAATTAATATTTTCGCCACGAGAGTTCACTTAGCGCTAAACAAGACAATAATATGCAGCAGATCGGCAAAAACATAAATATTGACAGCAGAATTCTTTCATGTCAGCTGTCCGGGAAGAAAAACAACTCCGCCTTTCGTATCCGCAAGTACAAAGAATGCCGACAGCGGCACAAGAGCCGATAGCGGCTCCGCCTCGCCAGTATTGTTGCGCCCGCCTGTGCGGCACGCTTGATCTCACTCGCCTGTGTAACGGCATTTCCAGAACGTCCGTTTCACTGAATTCTTTCGGAAAAACTCACTCCCGAGTAATCTCAAGGAGTCCATTAACACTATCACACTGGATAACTCAACACTGTCCATCATCACACGCATGTACTAGCCTGAAACATACAACAGCGTCTAAGTGTATCGGCAATGACTAGTAAATCACATATTGATGAAATCTTACAGCTAGTTACAAAATCATATTTACATTCATTAATCTACTGTGACTCAGCTGAAAACTTAAACTAGCAGCTTGGATTTTTCAGTTGATTAATAATCACTCTCTTAAATCATTTGGTCAAAATTAATTACTTATTAATTGCAACTTCTTTAATGTCCTCTTGGTCAGGCAAAAGCATGGCAATCTAGCAAACGTTAAATCTTACACTCTATATTTACATACTGTACAAATTACCCATTGTGTGGTATTAATCGATCCTAGGTTGGTACAATTTCAAGTCTACAATGTTCCGTATACCTAATAGTTTTCCAGAGCTTGGATACTCTAAGCAATAAGCATTTGTGTGAGGTATACCAATGACTTTATATGGTCCATTATAAACAAACTTAAATTTAGAGTTTTCATGGTCTATCTCGCTCGATTTCTCATGAGCTTTTAAAAGTACTAAGTCTCCGATTGCAAACTTAGCAAAACGCGCTTTATCGTCATGACGGCGTATGCGAGCATCGGCTTTTAGCTTCATTATTTCTCTCAAATGATCTTTTTTCACACCAATACTAACGTCAATCCCTGGAGGGAATTTGATTATCTCTTCCACAAGTCCCGGTTTGAAAACACAATCATTATTACTTCATACAGACCTCGCCTTTGTTCGTGTGTTACGTTTGACACATCGTCTACAATACTTTCCAATTCACTTTCTACACTATTGTCAATGCCGAGATTCCGCACAGTAGTTCAAATTCATACCTACGTCAATACCATCCGGCCAGTTAACAATGTGTATAGGCTGGTATTGCCTATGCACACCGTCTCCTGCTTCGTCAAAACTAACTACTATTGTTTTATCTTATGACGTACATGTCAAAGTTTTTCTTTCGCAATTAATCACTGCACGGTACTTTAATAGCCAATCTAACCTGATAATTACTTCCGTAGTTAAGTCTGGCAAGACGACAAATTCTTGTTCAAATCGTGTCCCACGTATCTCGAAGTTGACAAAAATCTGTTTTGTGACCGGTTTACTGGCCTTCCCAGTAGCACCGATAACTTTCACTCCTGTTACTGGCATAACTACGATGCCAGATCTGTCTTTCAGTAACTCAAATATTTTCCCAGATAAGCACTCAATTCTGCACCGGTGTCAATCAACACGTTTAGTTGTAGGTCGTGCATATTAACAGACACTACTATCTGTCTACACTTGTCCTCGACTGTTTCTTTATTTTACCACAATAAATCCTCGTCTATATCCAGGTCATTCCAGAAAAAACCATCCGGCTTTGATCCTAAATCCGGCTTATCTGGCGGCTTTTTCAGCCTCTGTTCACATGCAATTTTAATTTCAACACGTTTGTCCTGAGGCTTAGTCTGTAGCTTCGCCTCCAATAGCGAAACCTTTCCCTGTAACTCGTCAACTAGTGAGTGTTGCTTCTGTCAATTCACTAATTGTCACCTTCGTTGATTCCTCTTTGGTCATGTTGATCTCATCTGCCAATCTACCTGGAGGAATGTGCCCAGTAGTCTCTGTAATTACTTCCTCTGGATCTGCGCAACCCACACTGCTATCGTCCGACCGTATAACGTCAGCTCTAACCTCATACACGCTGTAATCTGCGTGCTTTTCTACCAATCGTGTCCGGTTATCACTAAAATTCTCGTAATCTTTCTCCTTAATACTTTCGAAATGTTTAAACTGGAGTTTCGCGTCAGATGAGTCGGCCACTTCTACCACTATAACTTTCGGTAAAGTCTGCCGGTCAGGGCGAGAACTTTCCGTTACTACTTCAACATCTAACTCCTGCGAGACGAAACACGATGAATCTTGCTCGTGTTCCCCATTAGCACCAACTATTTCTGGTAAAGTCTGCCAGTTAGGGCCAGAACTTACTATCACTTCACAAACACTATCTTCCTGCGGGACGAGACGCGGCAAATCCTGCACGCGCTCCCCATAAACACTTCTCCCATACATGCCCCTATAATCTTTTAGTTCGCCGTATAAGCGACCAAACTGCCTTAACCAGACCTCATCCCTCTCTGCATCCCCTCGCTCGATGACGTGTTATCCGACATCTGATTTTCTCTCAACAATTGATAATCATTCTTAAACTCAATCTCCAGTTCCGCTGTGGGTGTTACAGCTGCCACTTTACAATCGATTTCCGGAACACTACTTAAATTGTTCTCACTGACAGTGAATGTATTTTCTACTGCCGTGTCTACAGCTGATCTACTACTTGTGGGCGCACTCCTTTCTCTTAACAGTGGCACACTCTCCCACCGTTGAATATTCCATACGGAATTTTCATAACGACAACACCTGGGTTTTCTCCTGTTATTGGGCCTCCAAAATTTCTCCACGCCCGGTCGGCCCCTCACCGGCGCGTCTAATGGTTTCCCTGTCTCGTCCCAGCAGATAAGCTCCCCGGATGCTGCTGAGGCGGCTGATCACACCCTCTGCCGTTATTACTATTCTGCGAAGCCCGTATCACGCTAGTATGATGGTGGTTTCCGTCATTCCTGTTATTATTTGCATTGTACCGATTGTCATTACGGCCCGAACCACTATTGTTATTGCTGCCAAGATTGCGGTATGCATTATTCCCATAGTTATCGTTGTTGTGGTAGCTGTGGTACCCGTTGTTGTTACCACGGCCTCTATCACTGTCGCGATTACTGCGCCAATTGTCCTCGTCCTCAACTCTTTCCAGGAAATCATTGATTGTCCTGTAATTGCTTCCTACGTAGCGTTTTGTATCATCTGGAAGTTTCCTGTAGAGTTCCCAGACTATTTCGGATTCCGTGCGGCGATCACGCAAATATTCCAACTTGCGGATCCAGCCCTCACAAAACTCCATCATCGAGCCGCGGAATTCGCATCGAAAGGCCTCGATACGACAAATTCGCGCAAGACACTTTGTTGTTTTTGCTCTGACCAGTATTCAGCCAGAAACAAATTTTTAAACTCGTCAAAAGTCAGGTTCGTAATGTTGAGGTTTAAGCCCCAACGCTTGGCATCACCAGCCAACATATCAATAACCGCATTAATTTTTCTCTCATTAGACCATGATCTGGGTAAAACTCTTTCACAATTTTTAATGAAATCCGTCGTGTGTATACCGCCTTTTTTCAGGGGGTCGAACCGCTCCTCTTTCGTCAACAATTCCGAACTGTGTGCACAGATTGGCACATAGCTCTGTTTTTCGTCAAGTTTCTTTTCTAATTCCGAAACTCTCGTAATTACTTGGCAAGTGGTTGTCGCAAGCGTTTCCACTTCCCTCTTTTTCTCTTCGCAGGTATTAGCCTGCTTCCTCACTTTGGTATCTACTTTGGATACTAAAGCCTTTAAAGTTTCCACCTCCTGTTGATCCTCTTTTTTCACTAATTGCATTTGTTCCGTCACCTCATTCCCGATGATCGGAGCAACTGCTTCTCCTACACTTTTCTCGATTCTGCTAATTTCGGAATTAAAAGGAGTATTTATGCTCGCAATTTCCGCCTGAACGCCTATGGTTCAAATGGTTCAAATGGCTCTGAGCACTATGGGACTCAACTGCTGTGGTCATAAGTCCCCTAGAACTTAGAACTACTTAAACCTAACTAACCTAAGGACATCACACACATCTATGCCCGAGGCAGGATTCGAACCTGCGACCGTAGCGGTCGTGCGGTTCCAGACTGTAGCGCCTTTAACCGCTCGGCCACTCCGGCCGGCTGAACGCCTATCACTTCCTGTTTAAGATTACCGATTTCGGTATTAATTACAACAATATCTTCTTTGATTTTATCAACTTTTGTGTTAACAACTCCAACATTGTTGTTAACAACATTAATAGCTTTGTTCCGATTGTCTAGCTTCCGTTCAATTTTTTCAGACTGAGCTTCTTGCTTGGCAGACTGAGCTTTAATTTCTGCCGATTGACTCTTGATTTCGTTAATCAAAACATTCAATAAATCAGTTAAATTCCCGGAAACTACCGGTTTTACTTCCGTAGCGGCTTCCTCTTTAATTGTCCGCCCGTATTCGTCATCAGGGGGTCAGATTTGATTTTCACTTCCGATTCCGAAACATTTTCTTAAGTTTGGAATTCCATTTCTGCTCTTTGTTGCGTTTCGGGGGTCGCGTCTTTCATGCTAGCCGCCTGCCCCCGAACAATGGGTACCGCGGTGCGCGTTTCCCACTTTTCGACCGATTGTTCCGTATCCAAGTCTACCAAATTTTGGTAATTGTTGCCTTCACTCAGTTTAATAATTTTCAATATAAATGACAAATCTCAAATCTAATTAGGATTCCTCCGACTACTTAATCTCGCTGACGTAACGACCGGTTCGTAACCAATACTTTGTTACGAGATTTGCACCATACAAAATTCGTGTCCAGAACAACCTCAGATCTGAAGATTGTCCTGTCACCAGGTCGCCACGTGTAACCTCCCCCTCACTTATCGACCTTAATGACAGTGAAAAATTAAGCCACGTGTACCTAATGGGAATTTGGGAAAAGCAATCGTCACCGAAGTTAATCTGTCGGTAAAGAGGGAGGAAAGGGTTACATCTAAATGAAGGGAAAAATGCAAATGAAATTGGTGGAAATTAATTTTGAGAAAAGGGTAAAATTAATACAGAAAGTAAATGTGCGGTCGTCACGTTAACAATTAGATATTTGAGATTTAGGGGAAAATTACGGTCGCCAGTCCTATGGACGACTATTATAGTAACTGAAAAAGAAAGGTTATTGCACATATAATTAGCACTAAAAGCGTGGCAACTGAAGGTTGACACATGTTGTGTGAAAACTGAAAGTTTGTCAGAAGTAATACATTTCGCTACACTCTGACTTAATTTAGCAAAAGAATTAATTAAAACCGGAAAATTGAAAGTTAATTTAGTGACTGAAATTAATAGTGAGATTTGTTTCTGAAGCACTACGAAATTCAGTAAAATAAGGTTAGTCTTGGGCTACCTCAACAATCATTTCAAATGCTACTTGAATCTACGCAATTTAGAAATAAGAGATTTAACTTTGAACTTGAATTAAATGATTCTGGACAATTAACAATAGTAACATTTAGTACGTACCAAGCTAAGCTGCAGTCACAGGTAAGCTAAAATATGCTAACAAAACTCACACTCTTCATTTGTGCTTCTGTAATCTAAATATTGTAGCCAGCTATGAATACCTTAACTGAACTTTGAAATTAAAGCAGTGAAATGGAATGATATTACTTTAATGCTGGCGTCTGAATTTCAACAACACTCGGGTTCATTTCGGAAAAGGAAGGGACCCTGCTTGGTAATGCAATTGGGACAATGAGCAACAAAGGTTCATGCTAAGTTGCTGTAATTTTGATGCAACAGTTTGACAAGCTGAGGTCTGCCATACAGTTCTAAAACTTTACGTGCTTCCAGTCTTCCTTGTTGGTTGATTGAGGGTTTGAAGTCGTCGGTCGAGCAGGTGACGACAGTCACTCATTGTCGGCCGTCGCTGTTGCAGAAGCTGGATGTTGGCGCGCCTTCTTCTCGACACGGTCACCAGGCGAAACGGGCTCTCGATGTGCGCCAGCTAATGCTTCCCGTCCGCGACACCGTGTCAATTCGAGTGCAATTACATGCTGCCAAACTCCGAAAGCGCGGCAACTCGCGGGAGCGTCACACAACACACCTGCTCCACTGCACTACTCCAGCCAGACTCCCTCTGCTCTGCCCGCGCTGCACGCGGCAGAGTTCACACTACCAAAGATCCTAAACACTTTGGTTCTCCACACGACCTATCGATGTAGTCGTTCGATAGCATAGTTTTCCCTAGGCAAGACCCAGCGTAAAAATACAAATAATATTTACAAAAGAAACCAATTATACATCGACATAAATGCATAAATAAATAAATAAATATATATATATATATACAAACAGTAAAGCAATTACAATATATAAAGACACAGAAATGTCATATCTTGAGGTAACAAAACAAGGAAAAAAATTATAGATGGAAATAGGAGGATATGCATTCCCGGCGTTACAAGACCACACTAATTCCCATAATGCCTCGCTGCCAAACGTCGAGTTTGAACGCCCTAACGCAAACCGTTCAGAAGTAATGACGATTTTATTCCATATAGTTCAATAACTGTCAGCCTGTATTAATGTAGAGTTATTTGTGTATATGCTTTCAACTGTGGTTTAGTATTGGGAATAATGCTGTCTGTAATATCAAGTTTTTAATCATACTATGTTGTTAAGTTATATATTCTGTGGTAATTTTCCCTTTAAAGGAGCATTCTGTTTAACCTGTGGCATAGAAACCTAGGGCTTACATTTTTATTTATTGTTGCGATGTTTGGATCTATTTCTAATGATTTTGTTGACTGCTGTCGCTTTTCTATATATTGAGAGTTAAAGTGGTGATCTTTAATTTCTATTCGAAGTCCAGGTGAAGCACTTTCTGCTCTCACTCTCTCTCTCTCTGTTTCATGAAAGCAGGTGCAAGCATACTACTAATTTTTGTTTCGATTGTAACTCGCAATTAAACTGTAATTAATCTCTGAAGACTGTGTAATATGATTATGCTTGAGTAATTGCGCTAGCTCCCATATAGTCATTGACTTTGATACTGGCCATAAATTAATGAAGGGAGGAAACAAGTAATTTATAAAGATTTGGTCTCACTCTTGTCCACCGTGTGTACGACGTTGACCGTTCGAAACGATTCCCTGTAATACGGTTCGATTACACAGAGATGAAGTACAAGTCAAACGGTTCAAATGGCTCTGAGCACTATGGGACTTAGCATCTGAGGTCATCAGTCCCTTAGAACTGCTTAAACCTAACTAACCTAAGGACATCACACACATCCATGCCCGAGGCAGGATTTGAACCTACGACCGTAGCACTTGCGCGGTTCCAGACTGAAGCGCCTAGAACCGCTCGGCCACCGCGACCGGCAGTACAAGTCACATCAACATCCATTACATATGAAATTTTATTAAATGTCATTTTTAATCTAAAAGAACTAGATTTCTTTACCTCTCAGGACGAACGGCTATAGGATGTGAAAGTGCATGGCAAGAACGAATAGCTGGAAAGCAATCTGATTAAAAGTGCTGATTTGTTATAAGGACCAATAGCCCACATTAACTGGCATGAAACAAGTGGGAACATTTTACAGTTCCTTATCTGCATGGTAAATATGCTGAAATAAAATTACAGATGAGAACCAGTGTGTATCCTCGTAAGTGGCGTATGGAAACTGGGAGACCACACAAAGAGAAGAATAATCATGCACTGACGTTGGAATAATCACACGCCACCTAGTGACTGAAGGAGACTGCTCCTTCTCCACCACGCAGATGGAAGAGATTGCGCTGCAGAGTGACTAGAGTCGATGTCAGAGTCACCCAATAAAAGGAATAAACTCTGTAGCTGTTTTTATATTTGAAAAGAGATTATGCAAATTTCGGTTCATTCTGCGTGGAATTACCGATTCAACTCTGCACGGAAGCCTGTGCTCGCTGAATCCTTATTACTACGTGGCAGTCGTGGTTGCAAACTTTACCTTACTTATACATGACCCTCTCAGGTGAAATCACAGCACCATTATGATCGCAAAGTGGAGAAACCGCTAATATTAAATAAATCCTGAAATATTCTCAATTAAAGAAGCACCAGTACTGGTGGCACAAGGGCATTACTGATATGAACAAAGGAAGAACGCAAGTTCAAACATCATTCACAAAAAAAAATTGAAAAATTCCACAATTTCAAATGAGAAACACTCCTGAGCATTTAATGGAATTAGTGAAACAATTTCCTCATAAAAAACAAATATCTGCCCTCAGTTAACAGAAACAGAAATCCTATCAATGTATGTTCCAAGGACCATTATTGTTTACCAGCTCGGTCACGGAATTGAGAATGCCATGCAGAAAAGCCAAAAGCGGTTTCAGTGAAAGAATTTATTTTTAATGGAGTGGGGCAGGATTCCATAGTCAATGGTACGGAGAGAAAAAGTGGGAATCCGACTGACCTGACAAAGAAACAACTTTGCTAGACCTCTCTGCAGAAGATAGTCAGGCTTGGTACTACAGTCCCAGAGAGCACAAGAAAGACTCTGTTTCCCTCTCCGGCAGATTTGAATACATATACCCACACAATCATACTTGAAGTGATTATTCCAAGATATGGAGTGGATGAGGAGAGGATGCTGGTTATTTCACAAAATAAATATCGTTGCATCATGAATATTCTCCTTCCAAGGGACTACAACAAACAGAAAAACCATGTACGCGACATATAAATGGGGTTACCGAACAAACTCATACGCAATAGCCGGCCGGGGTGGCCGAGCGGTTCTAGGCGCTACAGTCTGGATCCGCGCGACTGCTACGGCCGCAGGTTCGAATCCTGCCTCGGGCATGGCTGTGTGTGATGTCCTTAGGTTAGTTAGGTTTAAGTAGTTCTACGTTCTAGGGGACTGATGACCACAGCAGTTAAGTCCCATAGTGCTCAGAGCCATTTGAACCAGCCAGCCATACGCAATAACATATATAAATGTACACTGCCCGCCCAAAAAGTTCCGAGAATGTTTTTATCCAGGCTCATTAGCGGCGTCAGCGGAGTGATTACGGTGGCAGCATGAACTAATAGCTTTAAACAACAGATGAACGCTATGTGATCAAAAGTTTACGGACACCTGGCTGAAAATGACTTACAAGTTCGTGGCGCCCTCCATCGGTAATGCTGGAATTCAATATGGTGTTCGCCCACCCTTAGCCTTGATGACAACTTTCGCTCTCGCAGACATACGTTCAATCAGTTGCTGGAAGGTTTCTTGAGTAATGGCAGCCCGTTCTTCACGGAGTGCTGTACTGAGGAGAGGTATCGATGTCGGTCGGTGAGGCCGGGCACGAAGTCATATGGTTCAAATGGCTCTGAGCACTGTGGGACTTAACATCTGAGGTCATCAGTCCAATAGACTTAGAACTACTTGAGCCTAACTAACCTAAGGACATCACACACATCCATGCTCGAGGCAGGATTCGAACCTGCGACCGTAGCAGCAGCGTGGTTCCGGGCCGAAGCGCCTAGAACCGCTCGTCCACACCGACCGGCACGAAGTCGGCGTTCCAAAAGATTGCAGAGGTGTTCTATGAGATTCAGACCAGGTCTCTGTGTAGGCAAGTCCATCACAGTGTTGTTATTGTCGTGTAACCACTACACCACAGGTCGTGCATTATGAACAGGTGCTCGATCGTGTTGAAAGAGACAGTCGCCATCCCCGAATTGCTCTTCAACAGTGGGAAACAAGAAGGTGCTTAAAACATGAACGTAGTCCTGTGCTGTGGTAGTGAGACGCACAAAAACAAAGGTTTCAAGCCCCCTCCATGAAAAACACGACCACACCACACCATTAACACTACCGAATTTTACTGTTGGCACTACACATGCTAGCAGATGACGTTCACCGGGCATTCGCCATATCCACACCCTGCCATCAGATCGCCATATTGTGTACTGTCATTCGTCACTCCATACAACGTTTTTCCACAATTCAATCGTCCAATGTGAACGCCCTTACACCAAGCGAGGCGTCGTTTGGCATTTACTGGCATGATGTGTGGCTTATGGGCAGTCGCTCGACCATGAAATCCGTTTCCTCACCTCCCGTCTAACTGTCATAGTACTTGCAGTGGATCCTGATGCAGTTTGGAATTCCTGTGTGATGGTCTTGATAGATGTCTGCCTATTACACATTCTACATCTACATCTACATTTATACTCCGCAAGCCACCCAACGGTGTGTGACGGAGGGCACTTTACGTGCCACTGTCATTACCTCCCCTTTCTGTTCCAGTCGCGTATGGTTCGCGGGAAGAACGACTGTCTGAAAGCCTCCGTGCGCGCTCGAATCTCTCTAATTTTACATTCGTGATCTCCTCGGGAGGTATAAGTAGGGGGAAGCAATATATTCGATACCTCATCCAGAAATGCACCCTCTCGAAACCTGGACAGCAAGCTACACCGCGATGCAGAGCGCCTCTTTTGCAGAGTCTGCCACTTGAGTTTGCTAAACATCTCCGTAACGCTATCACGCTTACCAAATAACCCTGTGACGAAACGCGCCGCTCTTCTTTGGATCTTCTCTATCTCCTCCGTCAACCCTATCTGGTACGGATCCCACACTGATGAGCAATACTCAAGTATAGGTCGAACGAGTGTTTTGTAAGCCACCTCCTTTGTTGATGGACTACAATTTCTAAGGACTCTCCCAATGAATCTCAACCTGATACCCGCCTTACCAACAATTAATTTTATATGATCATTCCACTTCCAATCGTTCCGCACGCATACTCCCAGATATTTTACAGAAGTAACTGCTACCAGTGTTTGTTCCGCTATCATATAATCATACAATAAAGGATCCTTCTTTCTATGTATCTGCAATACATTTCATTTGTCTATGTTAAGAGTCAGTTGCCACTCCCTTTACCAAGTGCCTATCCGCTGCAGATGTTCCTGCATTTCGCTACAATTTTCTAATGCTGCAACTACTCTGTATACTACAGCATCACCCACGAAAAGCCGCATGGAACTTCCGCCACTATCTACTAGGTCATTTATATATATTGTGAAAAGCAATGGTCTCAAAACACTCCCCTGTGGCACGCCAGAGGTTACTTTAACGTCTGTAGACGTCTCTCCATTGATAACAACATGCTGTGTTCTGTTTGCTAAAAACTCTTCAATCCAGCCACACAGCTGGTCTGATATTCCGTAGGCTCTTACTTTGTTTATCAGGCGGCAGTGCGGAACTGTATCGAACGCCTTCCGGAAGTCAAGAGAAATAGCATCTGCCTGGGAGCCTGTATCTAATATTTTCTGGGTCTCATGAACAAATAAAGCGTGTTGGGTCTCACACGATCGCTGTTTCCGGAATCCATGTTGATTCCTACATAGTAGATTCTGGGTTTCCAAAAACGACATGATACGCGAGCAAAAAACATGTTCTAAAATTCTACAACAGATCGACGTCACAGATATAGGTCTATAGTTTTGCGCATATGCTCGACGACCCTTCTTGAAGACTGGGACTACCTGTGCTCTTTTCCAATCATTTGGAGCCTTCCGTTCCTCTAGAGACTTGAGGTACACGGCTGTTAGAAGTGGGGGGGGGGGGGGGGGGGTCGGCAAGTTCTTTCGCGTACTCTGTGTAGAATCGAATTGGTATCCCGTCAGGTCCAGTGGACTTTCCTTTGTTGAGTTATTCCAGTTGCTTTTCTATTCCTTGGACACTTATTTCGATGTCAGCCATTTTTTCGTTTGTGCGAGGATTTAGAGAAGGAACTGCAGTGCGGTCTTCCTCTGTGAAACAGCTTTGGAAAAACGTGTTTAGTATTTCAGCTTTACGGGTGTCATCCTCTGTTTCAATGCCTTCATCATCCCGGAGTGTCTGGATATGCTGTTTCGAGCCACTTACTGATTTAACGTAAGACCAGAACTTCCTAGGATTTTCTGTCAAGTCGGTACATAGAATTTTACTTTCGAATTCACTGAACGCTTCACGCATAGCCCTCCTTACGCTAACTTTGACATCGTTTAGCTTCTGTTTGTCTGACAGGTTTTGGCTGCGTTTAAACTTGGAGTGAAGCTCTCTTTGCTTTCGCAGTAGTTTCCTAACTTTGTTGTTGTACCACGGTGGGTTTTTCCCGTCCCTCACAGTTTTACTCGGCACGTACCCTGTCTAAAACGGATTTTACGATTGCCTTGAACTTTTCCCATAAACACTCAACATTGTCAGTGTCGGAACAGAAATTTTCGTTTTGATCTGTTAGGTAGTCTGAAATCTGCCTTCTATTACTCTTGCTAAACAGATAAACCTTCCTCCCTTTTTTTATATTCCTATTAACTTCCATATTCAGGGATGCTGCAACGGCTATATGATCACTGATTCCCTGTTCTGCACTTACAGAGTCGAAAAGTTCGGGTCCGTTTGTTATCAGTAGGTCCAAGATGTTATCTCCACGAGTCGGTTCTCTGTTTAATTGCTCGAGGTAATTTTCGGATAGTGCACTCAGTATAATGTCAATCGATGCTCTGTCCCTACCACCCGTCCTAAACATCTGAGTGTTCCAGTCTATATCTGGTAAATTGAAATCTCCACCTAAGACTATAATATGCTGAGAAAATTTATGTGAAATGTATTCCAAATTTTCTCTCAGTTGTTCTGCCACTAATGCTGCTGAGTCGGGCGGTCGGTAAAAGGAGCCAACTATTAACCTAGCTCGGTTGTTGAGTGTAACCTCCACCCATAATAATTCACAGGAACTATCCACTTCTACTTCACTACAGGATAAACTACTACTAACAGCGACAAACACGCCACCACCAGTTGCATGCAATCTATCCTTTCTAAACACCGTCTGTGCCTTTGTAAAAATTTCGGCAGAATTTATCTCTGGCTTCAGCCAGCTTTCTGTACCTATAACGATTTCAGCTTCGGTGCTTTCTATCAGCGCTTGAAGTTCCGGTATTTTACCAATGCAGCTTCGACAGTATACAATTACAATACCGATTGCTGCTTGGCCCCCGCATGTCCTGACTTTGCCCCGCATCCTTTGAGGCTGCTGCCCTTTCTGTACTTGCCCGAGGTCATCTAACCTAAAAAAACCACCCAGTCCACGCCACACAACCCCTGCTACCCGTGTAGCCACTTGCTGCGTGTAGTGGACTCCTGATCTATCCAGCGGAACCCGAAACCTCACCACCCTATGGCGCAAGTCGAGGAATCTGCAGCCCACACGGTCGCAGAACCGTCTCAGTCTCTTATTCAGACCCTCAACTCGGCTCTGTACCAAAGGTCCACAGTCAGTCCTGTCGACGATGCTGCAGATGGTGAGCTCTGCTTTCATCCCGCTAGCGAGACTGGCAGTCTTCACCAAATCAGATAGCCGCCGGAAGCCAGAGAGGATTTCCTCCGATCCATAGCGATACACATCACTGGTGCCGACATGAGCGACCACCTGCAGATGGGTGCATCCTGTACACTTCATGGCATCTGGAAGGACCCTTTCCACATCTGGAATGACTCCCCCCGGTATGCACACGGAGTGCACATTGGTTTTCTTCCCCTCTCTTGCCGCCATACCCCTAAGGCGCCCCATTACGCGCCTGACGTTGGAGCTCCCAACTACCAGTAAGCCCACCCTCTGCGACCGCCCAGGTCTTGCAGACCGAGGGGCAACCTCTGGAACAGGGCAAGCAGCCATGTCCAGCCGAAGATTAGTATCAGCCTGAGACAGAGCCTGAAACCGGTTCGTCAGACAAACTGGAGAGGCCTTCCGTTCAGCCCTCGGGAATGTCTTTCGCCCCCTGCCACACCTCGAGACGACCTCCCACAGGTGAGGGATCAGCCTCAATGTGGGCAGTATCCCGGGCAGCCACAGTCGTAGTCCGATCGGGGGATGCGTGGGACGAGCTGGCCGTCCCCGACAAACCCCCATCCGGACCCCCAGAGTGATGCCCATTGGCAACAGCCTCAAGCTGTGTGACCGAAGCCAACACTGCCTGAAGCTGGGAGCCAAGGGATGCCAACTCAGCCTGCATCCGAACACAGCAGTTGCAGTCCCTATCTATGCTAAAAACTGTTGTGCAAAGAATGTCTGAACTAATCTGCAGAGAGCACAAACAATTCGACACAAAATTTAAACGGTTATTAAAATACAAGGTTGCCTAGTAAATGCAGTAATGCTGCCACTTGCGCATTACACACATTACGACCCTCTTTAACCGTCGGCGGTCTTTGTCAGTCAACAGACGAGGTCGGCCTGTAAGGTTTTGTGCTGTACGTGCCCCTTCACGTTTTCACTTTACTATCACATCGAAAACGGTGGACTTTGTGGTGTTTAGGAGTGTGGAAATCTCGCGTACAGACGTATGACACGAGTGACATTCAGTCACCTCACCACGTTCGAAGTCCGTGATTTCCGCGGAGCGCCCCATTCTGCTCTCTCACGATGTCTAACGACTACTGACGTCGCTAATATGGAGTACCTGGCAGTAAGTGGCAGCATAATGCACCTAATATGAAAAACGGATATTTTTGGGGTCGTCCGGATGCTTTTGATCACACAGTGTACATCCGAGTAGTCAGTTGTGAGCAGACGCTGCTAAGCATCGGACGTCCGACCGTAGCGTGTCAATGTTGTTGTCTCACAAATCGTAATGGAACAAAACCTCTAATTTAAGTGATGAAGGAATTTTCCAGAATGTTCTAAAGAAGAGAAAAGTATGTGCAAAGTTTGTCCCGCACATTTTGACTCCCGAATAAAAACAACGGCGCGTGAACACCTGCCGCGACTTATTGATACTTGGTGTTATCAATACAAGCCTACCACAAAACGAGGAAGTGCAGAAACTCACGTAAAGCGTCAGCTCCTTGACGACGTAATAGACATTCAAGCCAATGTGCGAAGTGGATAACATCTCAAAGATGGACGTTTCTGACAGCTTCACATGATCGTATGAATACTCTGTGCTTTGAAATCAAGTGGGGGTAGAAACTACGCAGAACGTACGAAGCATCAAAACCAGCATCTCAAATTTTCTTTATTTTTTTATTAATCCAGTCACGAAACTTTTGGGACTGACGCAGTAACGTGAGAAGTATTCTAGTACTGGGAATGTCATACGATGTAAACTTTTGTGTTGAATATGCATGGTCATAGATTAATTTTGTTAAGGACGGCAGTTTTACCGCTCTTCCGTTACTTTTTGGTCTCCTATTTTTTAGACTTTTTGTCTGCTTACATTCAGCTACACGCTGTGAATTTCTGAAACACCGACATGGTATTATTATGTTCTAGTTTTGCAGAAACGGGCATGCACGAGAGTAGTTAGAAATTCTGATGAAGTTTCAGCTCTGTTGCAGGTTTTTCGAAATAAAGCTTAATATGCTTCTCCAGAAATGCCAAGTCACATCCTTATTAATGTTTCTTGAATAGAACTTTGCCTTGCAACTATCTCGTCCACATCTAACGATGTAACAGTTCTGCCACATTTTTCAAGTGACGCACGGAACGAAAAACTAAAGCGTTCAGGTATATGAAAGATAATGTGTGACATTTACTTCTGTCTTTCCGGTGAAATTTTCTATTTTTATAATTAAGACTAATAGTCATTTTGACATATACGCCTTGGGACAGCTGAAATCAGCTTTGATTTACGTATACAACTATTATGATGTGCCAAGTTTTGACATAAATTATTTCTCACCATGAAATCATTCAACGGTCTATCAAATTTCTAAATTCCTCTCGGCTGTCTTGTGGGATTGAATCTTTGGCTGTGCACAAATTTTCGGCAACGAGACTTATTGCTTTTCCTTAGGTGACTGGTAAGGAGCGGTGGACTGTTCGCTGTAGCATAATTTCAGGGCTCCCTTTCCATGAGATTCTATAGAGTACAATCCAATAGGGCTGTGACTCCCGTATGCTTTCAATCAGTGACATGTCTCGTTAACGATTGTCTTCTCGGGCTGCTAAAACGAATTTCGACACAATTTAAAAGTAATGCAGGTTATCTTGTAGTGTAATGCAGCTTCTCACTTGAGGAATAGGCTTGGTGACCTCGTGGTGGTCAGAGGATTGTTGGTGCGGGTTTCAGGCCACCGACCCATGTGAGCAATGAGCTAGACACATAGGATGCGGTTAATACGCGGGAATGTAGTGGACCGGTCCCCTACTTAGCTAAAACCGCGTTTGAATCGCTTCCTATATATCAGACAGAAAGTGAAAACTTCATCTTCCTGTGTCTGATGAACTTCATCTCTGTTGCAGTTCTGTACATATGAAATTCTTAGTTACTAACGGACTTTTTTCTCTTTCCACAAGAACTTTGTATATTTGTGCGAATTGTTTTTTCTCCACCAAATAAGGCTTTTTTGTATGTTCGGGAGATAAACGCCCATTACTATAGTTAGGTCGCATGTAGAAGCAGTTTTGAAGGCTCCCGAGTATATTCGCAAAATTCCTCTTTGTTCTTTCCCCACCGCAGCAGAAGGTCTCATCATGTAAGTTAAAGTAAATATAGGCTCGAAGGAGAACTTCAACGGACTCTTCCAGTTTTTTCTCATCTGTATTGCCGTCCGATGTACATTAAAGCAATAGGATAGTTCCAGAAAGCTTCGCTTTCAGTTTCGTCAGAGTGAGACCCAAGCATTTTTTCTGTGAAACACTTCTTTCAGCTACTCGACTCTCTGCTACCTCAAAAATTCTGAAGATGGTGTCAATCATTTTCTTGGGGGTCAAAAAAATTTATTTCACTTAATTTAATAATGATAAACTCTTGCTGAAACTAACATTCTTTTTTAATGTGAAACATTTATCAGAAGATGTGATACAAGTTTTAAAGGTGGCAAGTACTTCGAGTAACTATTTTTCCTAGATATGATCAGGGTGAAAAAGTCATAGGCATACTCTGGGTATAATTTAACGGTAGGAGTACCAATGCAGTTAAATTCGCTGAATTAAAATGAATGAAGTTGCAATGAATCAAACAATGTCAGGGAAAACCGTTAAGAACGACTGAATGAATATGTCATGACGAGTGAAAATATGTTGTAGACCCAGATTCGTATCGGGATCTGCTTACCGCGAGCCCTCACCTTAGTCATTTTTTTCCCCATGAAATGTGTTGTGCAGCATTTTTTAAGTCTTCTGAAAACTGAAACCTCCTCTTAGGGGGAGATGAGCATTTTCATAAAAAACAAATAAACAACTTCTTCATGTAAATGAATAAAATAAACTCTTCTTGAACAAAAAGTAATTATAACTTATAAATACCTTCTTGCCGAGAAATAATTAATTAGGTTTCTTATAGAAAACAACAATAGCAATTGTCTTCGAGAAAATTAAAAATCTTGAAAAAAAACAACAGAAACTATCCAGAAAAGACAATAAATAATTTCTTGAAAAAACAACAAGACTCTTCTCAAAGAACAATAAAGTTTTCTGCATGAGAACTTCAGTCTGGTTTATTCAGAAAACTTTCTATAAAACAGGATGAAAAGTCTTTACACTTCGGTTGTAGCTCGCTCAGCCATTGCGCTATCACAGCGCGCCGTCAGTCCCAACTAAAATTTTCGCCGTCGCAGTTATTTCCCCCTATTACTTCTGGGCACTACAGCCAGATGGTCCCACTCAGGTGATGTGGCTTACCCTACCGTAATAATATTGGCGGCGAGATATTTAACTGGAAGTTTCAAAGTGTCTCGAGAAACTGTACATTCAACAAGAAAATAGAAAATATCAAATTTGCATGATTGGCAGGGTCCTACAAGATGGCACGACCCACCTTCCACTAAATGGCACCAAACTTAAAATGACGTACCCTGTCTTTCAGCTGAATTAAATTAAGTGAAATACACTGAATGGAGTCACAGGAGTTGCAACCTCTGGCAGCGTCAGTTACGGTTCTCCACGACATTTATTAGGCAGGGGTGCTTTTCCCGTGTACCATGTGAACGATGCACTGGACGTGATGTTTGTAAGTAATAGGAGGAAACGTCTATGACACTGGTAGCTTGAGACTGTCCTGGAGGCTTGTCCTACCAAGCTAATGGTTGACACGACTATTCTTAGTATCGAGTATGTCCTGGCTCCAATAGCAATCTATCACGATTTTTTACCTACCACGATGTATTCATCACGGATAAGTGGTTATCGATATAGGGAGCGTTTCCCTGGGTCTGATCAAGAACGTAGACATGTAATCAGTTCCAGTCTGTAGATGGACCTACACATATGACTTAATACTCATACACTTACCAGTTTTCATACATCGTAACTAATGATGAATTGAAGCATCGTCCATTCCAAAAACATAAATTGTGAGGTATGACCTTGAAAGCATCCAATAGCTATTTCAATTTAAGCTGGGTACGTAACTGATATGGGCTAAATGGCTCTGAGCACTATGGGACTTAACATCTATGGTCATCAGTGCCCTAGAACTTAGAACTACTTAAACCTAACTAACCTAAGGACATCACACAACACCCAGTCATCACGAGGCAGAGAAAATCCCTGACCCGCCGGGAATCGAACCCGGGAACCCGGGCGCGGGAAGCGAGAATGCTACCGCACGACCATGAGCTGCGGACTAACTGATATGACTTCAGCGAAAATACCCTGAAAATATTCTTTTTTTACACGAAAATTTGGTCCATGAATAAACAGTAAAGTGATATGACTGTTATTTGGTTGATATACTCAAGAGGAAGGAAAGACTTTCATAGCGCAATGAGAAATATAAGGGAAGCCTGAACATGTTTTTAGGTGAATGCAGCATTGCGATCAACACGTTGTCACCTCATGATACGATCTGAAAGTATATTTGCATCCTTTCTTATACAGATATGAACTGAGGATGTGAAACCCCACTTTTGCCGGCCGCGGTGGCCGAGCGGTTCTAGGCGCTTCAGTCCGATTCCACGCTGCTGCTACGGTCGCAGGTACGAATCCTGCCTCGGGCATGAATATGTGTGATCTCCTTAGGTTACTTAGGTTTAAGTAGTTCTAAGTTTAGGGGAATGATGACCTCAGATATTAAGTCCCATAGTGCTTAGACCCATTTGAACCATTTGAACCCCACTTTTTATTGTCCAACACCTATTCCCAATGAGTATGAATCACAATAATCACGCCGAAAATAGTCAGGAATAGTAGTTCTCGAAGTTCTCAGCATCACAAACCTACCTTTTACTTGCTGTACAGCTTACCTGAAAAACGACTGTGCCGAAGGCAGAACATATCGAGTAAATTGCGTTCCATTAACTACTGATTTAATTGAGAATACATGAGAATAAGGGGACAGTCCAGGAAACTCAATAATTTTCAGAAATGACTGTGGGATCAAATAAAATCAAGAGAAAACTAAAATAACTTCGTATTATTCAGTAAAGAAGTGAGAAATTGCAGCAGCAAAGTTACATTTGTCCTCTACCGGGCCACGTGCAGCACAATTCCACAAAACGTTTTAATCAGAACAAAAAGGAACCCCACATAATATTCACTGCCCGCAATAGTATTAAACGGATGAATAAATGAAATAATGATACTGCTCCTCCAACGTGGAACAGAGCCTGTCACTTTGAACAGTGGATTTAACGTCGGACACTAGGAAGTTATATCTACGTATAAAGAAAACACTGTGAATGAAATATTACGTCAAGATTTCTTGGAAGCAGCGATCTCATCATAAAGTCCTCTATGTTGCAGCAAAGAAATGGCTAACGAAATGAAACATCAGACAAAGCCACTGATTTAGAGCGGGTAGCGTCCTCCTGGAAAATCTTGTGTCAATGATGCCGGAAACACAAGTAGGCTTTGTCTTGTAAACTGCACGGGCACACTGGTCTGAACTCTGCCCCGCTGATACCAGATTGATACAAACCTATCCCTCCAAATTACAGACTATATATACACCTTCTAAGTGCACCCTAAAACTGGAGCACTCATAGGAGACGAAATCCGTGCTCTGTGTGTCTTTGCACCTCACCAGTGACAATTAACTCGCCTAAAGGTAAATGATTTGAAAGACTGTTCTAATGGACAGCTCTCAAACTTACTGAGCTGAACTTAGATTACAAGTGAGAATCCCTTGTGTAACTGATTATTGTTCATGACAATAACTGAAAAAGTGGTTTTTGTTTCCATGACTAAATTCCAGATGAGCAGGTGCATCCGTCTACATTTGACTCCATTGGCTTCGCTATCTTATTACAGACGATTGTCATTGTCGAAAATGGAGTGTTTTCTCATTTAATAACCACCTTTCACTAAGGTGTATTTGAATATAATTTCATATACTGTGTTTATGGATGAAAGTGAGTGTTACTCAGTTGATAAATTGTTGTAGGAATGGTTCCGGTGTATAGGAGTTTACAAATGGCTCTGAGCACTATGGGACTTAACAGCTATGGTCATCAGTCCCCTAGAACTTAGAACTACTTAAACCTAACTAACCTAAGGACAGCACACAACACCCAGCCATCACGAGGCAGAGAAAATCCCTGACCCCGCCGGGAATCGAACCCGGGAACCCGGGCGTGGGAAGTGAGAACGCTACCGCACGACCACGAGATGCGGGAATAGGAGTTTACATCCCTTCGGTGTCAGGAACATTAGTGACTGACTGGAGAAGGAACCAGCCGTAGTCTAAGCGGGCTGGTGCAGTGGTTACCACACTGGACTAAAATTCGTGACAAGCGGAATTCAAATATCTGTCCTACTACCGGCTTTAGGTTTTCCATTGTGCCCCGAAATACATGAACGCTAATTCAGCAATGCTTACCGTCGAGTTACTTACACAAGCTTGCCATATTCGAACTTGGGCTCCGTCTCCAATGACGTCGGGTTGTCACTAGGAATTTAAATCCAAAGCTACCTTCTTCCTTTCTAATGATTTATCGGGCGAGATGATCAAATAGATAAGAAACTAAAGTCGTATTGGAAAGCTGACTGCACTTTGTCGTTCGATCTCACTTTCCAAGTTGCCATGGTTTACCTAAATCAATGCAGATGAAAAGTTGAATGGTTATTTAAGCGGTTCCCATTCGCCAACCTTCTCCAATGAAGCTGGTGCTTCGTCTCTGACAACCCTATCGTTGACGAGACGTTAGCTATATCTTCATTTGCGTTAATGTTCGCCATTTGCGAGATCTTTTAACGTAAGGAAAACTATTGTTAGAGAGGCGAAAATGAACAGATCTGAAACACTAGGGCGCTTCCCTCCGACGCCTAGTAATTCCAGGTTTACGGTTCAGTATGAGCTGCAGTGCTAACGTATTTCGGTGAGCCACTTTAAAATACAGTTCCTAGACATGGAAAGTCTTCGTAAATTTCAGCGAACTGATGGACATCTACATCTACATACATACTCCGCAATCCACCGTATGCTTCGAGGCGGATGGTACCCTGTACCACTACTAGTGATTTATTCATCTACATCTACATACTTACTCCGCAATCCACCATACGGTGCGTGGCGGAGGGTACCTCGTACTACAACTAACATCTTCACTCCCTGTTCCACTCCCAAACAGAACGAGGGAAAATTGACTGCCTATATGCCTCTGCACGAGCCCTAATCTCTCTTATCTTATCTTTGTGGTCTTTCCGCGAAATATAAGTTGGCGGCAGTAAAATTGTACTGGAGTCAGCCTCAAATGCAGGTTCTCTAAATTTCCTCAGTAGCGATTCACGAAAAGAACGCCTCTTTTTCTCCAGAAACTCCCACCCGAGGTCCTGAAGCATTTCCGTAACACTTGCGTGATGATCAAACCTACCAGTAACAAATCTAGCAGCCCGCCTCTAAATTGCTTCTATTTCCTCCCTCAATCCGACCTGATAGGGATCACAAACGCTCGAGCAGTACTCAAGAATAGGTCGTATTAGTGTTTTATAAGCGGTTTCCTTTACAGATGAACCGCATCTTCCCAAAATTCTACCAATGAACCGAAGACGACTATCCGCCTTCCCCACAACTGCCATTACATGCTTGTCCCACTTCATATCACTCTGCTTTCTAGGCGCTTCAGTCCGGAACCGCGTGACTGCTACGATCGCAGGTTCGAATCCTGCCTCGGGCATGGATGTGTGTGATGTCCTTAGGTTAGTTAGGTTTAAGTAGTTCTAAGTTCTATGAGACTGATGACCTCAGATGTTAAGTCCCATAGTGCTCAGAGCCATTTGAACCATATCGCTCTGCAATGTTACGCCCAAATATTTAATTGACGTGACTGTGTCAAGCGATACACTACTAATGGAGTATTCAAACGTTGCGGGATTCTTTTTCCTATTCATCTGCATTAATTTACATTTATCTGTATTTAGAGTTAGTTGCCATTCTTTACACCAATCACAAATCCTGTCCAAGTCGTCTTGTATCCTCCTACAGTCACTCAACGACGACACCTTCCTGTACACCACAGCATCATCAGCAAACAGCCGGACATTGCTATCCACCCTATCCAAAAGATCATTTATGCAGATAGAAAACAACAGCGGACCTACCACACTTCCCTGGAGCACTCCAGATGATACCCTCACCGCCGATGAACACACACCATCGAGGACAACGTTCTGGGTTCTATTACTTAAGAAGTCTTCGAGCCACTCACATATTTGGGAACCAATCCCATATGCTCGTACCTTAGTTAGAAGTCTGCAGTGGGGCAGCGAGTCAAACGCTTTTCTGTTCCACTCGCAAATAGAGCGAGGGAAAAACGACTGTCTCCGTACGAGCCCTAATCTCTCCTATCTCATCTTCATGGTCCTTACGCGAAGTGTACGTTGGCAGCAGTAGAATTATTCTGCAGTCAGCATCAGACGCTATTTCTCTAAATTTTCTCAATAATGCTTTTTGAAAAGGACGTCGCCTTCCCTCCGGTGATTCCTATTTGAAATCTTTAGGCATTTGCGTAATACTTGCGCGTTGTTCGAACCTACCGGTAACAAATCTAGCAGCCCACGTCTGAATTGCTTCGATGTCTTCCATTAATCCGACCTGGTGCAGATCCCAAACACTCGAATAGTACTCAACAATGGATCGCACTAGCGTCCTATATGCGGCCTCATTTACAGATGAACCACACTTTCCTAAAATTCTCCCAATAAACCGAAGTCGGCGATTCGCCTTCCTTGCTACAATCCTTACATGCTCATTCCATTTCATACTGCTTTGCAACGTCACGTCTACATATTCAGTCGATCTGACTGTGTCAAGCCGCACACTAATTGTATTGTATTCGAACTTTATAGGTTTGTTTTTCCTATTCATCTGCTTTCACTTACACTTTTTTACATGCAAAGCTAGCTGCCATTCATCACACTAACTAGAAATTTTGTCTAAGTTATCTTATATCCCCTTACAGTCACTCATAAAAACACCTTCCCATACACCACAGCATCATCAGCAAACAACCGCACACTGTTGTTTTCCCTGTCCTCCAGATCATTTGTACATACAGAATGTAACAGCGGTTCTACTAAACTCCTCTGGGGCACAATTGATGATACCCTTGTCTCTGATAACCACTCTCCGTCGAGGGCAACAAACTGTGTTCTGTTACTTAAGAAGCCTTCGAGCCCCTGGCATATCTGGGAACCTATTTCGTGTGCTTGTACCTTCGTTAACAGTCGGCATTGTGGTACCGTTTCAAATACTTTAGGGAAATCTAGGAATATGGAATCCGCCAGTCACCAGTTATCCATGGTTCGCACGATCTCATGCCGGTAAATGGCCAATAACACCGGGATAATACAATAATTAAGTTTGTATGATGTATCAAAAGGCGATAAAACAGGTTTTAGATGACCCGAGCGCGCCGCAGAGAAAACAGGTGGTGAACGCGTGCGGCTTCAGCGATGTAACAACTTGCCATCGCTGATTTCAGAGATGGTGCGTCGGCGACGCGACGCGGCCGTCCGTCGGTACCCGACGGCCAAAAGGAATAATAATGTAATAGTCAAAAGCTGGTGTGTCATTTGGATATTTCGGTATACCTATGAGAGTTGGAATTTTAATAGTGGCAACTATTTATTTACAGCTCGTACAAAACAGATACGTGTTTCAAAGTTTTACTGACCTTCAAAGTAGTCATCAGCATTTTGTATAACCCGTTGCCAGCGATGTGGAAGTCGTAGGATACTCTTAGGAGTGCCAGTTGTGTTGAAAGTTCGAGCGGCATGCTCTATTGTCCGACGAATTTGTAGCAGTTCTGAAGCGAATGCCGTGAAGTGTTTCCTTCAGTTTAGAAATCGAGTTGAACTCACGAGGGCTTAAGTCAGGGGAGTGCAGTAGGTGGTATAGCACTTAGCAGACCCATCAGTCAAACAAATCAGTAACAGCTTGCAATGTACGTGCTTGAGCATTGTCCTGCAAAATGATGGTCAGGTCCTGCAGAAAGTGTCATCACTTCTGTCTCCAAGCTGGTCGTAGGTTGTGTTCCAAAAATGAACAGCATAGAGACAGAAGTGATGACACTTTCTACAGGACCTGACCATCATTTTGCAGGACAATGCTCAAACACGTATAGTGCAAGCTGTTACTGATTTGCTTGACTGATGGGGCTGCTATGTGCTGTACCACATACTGCACTCCCCTGGCGTAAGCCCTTGTGAGCTCAACTCGATTTCTAAACTGAAGGAAACACTTCACGGCATTCGCTTCAGAACTGCTACAAATTCGTCGGACAATAGAGCACGTCGCTCGAACTTTCAACACACCTGGCACTCCTAAGAGTATCCTACGACTTCCACATCGCTGGAAACGGGTTTACACAATGCTGGTGACTACTTTGAAGGTCAGTAAAACTTTGAAACACGTATCTATTTTGTACTAGCTGTAAATAAATAGTTGCAACTATTGAACTTCCAACCCTTGTGTTTGTGGTGTAGTAGCATTGCTGTACGACCTCGAATTTTGTGTTAAGTGAAAATGCTGTTTGTTATTATCTGGCATTTTATTCTGCTGTCTCGTCAGTGCTTATTATCGTCGCAGCTGCTAATCACCAAAAGGTTGATGTGTCCTCAACTTATTGTCTAAGAGTGCAACTACTATACAAGCTAGGCTTCAAGCGTTTGTCAGGCGCTCGGATACTACTGGGATCTTCTGTGATCGGATAGCGATCCACAGTCATAACATCGACTGCCAATACAAAAACTGTACCTAATTCTGGATTTAGTGGTCGTCTGGTTCGCTCAAGCAATTTTGCGCGGCAGGAAGCCGTACATCAGCGGCATCGCGACGTTTGCACAGTACGATCCCTTGTTTGGAGTTAGATCTAGCGTCCAGTCGGTGCGTTACAACTTTACGACGAATTACTATTTGGAAACCTGCTGTTACTGTACTGAATGTTACGGAAAGCTTTTGTTGAACGCGGTTGTTTAAGAAAAGATGAAGCGATACTTTCTTGGACAAGCCTAGGATATGAGAATATAACGGGGTTGGAAGTCGTGTATATTTAGACTGCGAATGACGTCAGTACTACAACGGCGTTCGCGATCACTGTTACGATACATGACTGTCAACTGATATTTTTCTGAACAAGACAGTCTGTTACGAAATCACCAGTTCGTACCACAGAAAAAATATTTTTCTTGTTAGCCGACGTTTAAGTATCCGCCCAGAACATCAAACGCTTTAAGACATAATCTACCAGAGTTGCAAGATCTGTAGAGATGAGAAAGTTCTCTGATCTGTACTTTCAGAATACGGGTGTACATAAAGTACCCTGTGTCATACACCACAAGCTGGTTTACCAAACAAAGGTATAGCTACAGACGTAAATGTAGGCTATGTCTCTCCACAGCTAATGTTCGAAGTCGACCCTGTATGTTGCTGCGTGGTTTACTCAGGTATTTGCCACTAAACCGGTCAACGACACACTAGCGAACGTCAGAGGCGCCAAGGCAGAGCCTGCTCTCGGCACTTCACACAACTTTGGGGTCAATCAGTTCTGCAGTTACGTCTAGCACTGACAGTCTTGTGGCGGATTGCAGGGTGCTGAGGGGGTGGAAGGAATGATGGCCTGTTGTGCGGAAGTTTGCAACTAACTGACTGGCCCTAGCTGACGTTCGTCATTTACATAATATTTGATGTTTATAAGCAAAATTTTCCAGCTCTTGTGAATGTAAATATGTAAATCGGCAAATTCACTACTCTCCTAGATTCCACACTTACCTTTTAAATTTTTTGCTTCGTTGGCTCTTACAAAAGGAAGGTCCACGATTTCTGTACAGGTTTTGAGATTATTCCAATTAGCTAAAATTGTATGTAGTGTGCCTGCTTCTTTATCACTTTCAATACAAACGACAGTCTGTTACGAAATCACCAGTTCGTACCACAGAAAAAATATTTTTCTTGTTAGCCGACGTTTAAGTATCCGCCCAGAACATCAAACGCTTTAAGACATAATCTACCAGAGTTGCAAGATCTGTAGAGATGAGAAAGTTCTCTGATCTGTACTTTCAGAATACGGGTGTACATAAAGTACCCTGTGTCATACACCACAAGCTGGTTTACCAAACAAAGGTATAGCTACAGACGTAAATGTAGGCTATGTCTCTCCACAGCTAATGTTCGAAGTCGACCCTGTATGTTGCTGCGTGGTTTACTCAGGTATTTGCCACTAAACCGGTCAACGACACACTAGCGAACGTCAGAGGCGCCAAGGCAGAGCCTGCTCTCGGCACTTCACACAACTTTGGGGTCAATCAGTTCTGCAGTTACGTCTAGCACTGACAGTCTTGTGGCGGATTGCAGGGTGCTGAGGGGGTGGAAGGAATGATGGCCTGTTGTGCGGAAGTTTGCAACTAACTGACTGGCCCTAGCTGACGTTCGTCATTTACATAATATTTGATGTTTATAAGCAAAATTTTCCAGCTCTTGTGAATGTAAATATGTAAATCGGCAAATTCACTACTCTCCTAGATTCCACACTTACCTTTTAAATTTTTTGCTTCGTTGGCTCTTACAAAAGGAAGGTCCACGATTTCTGTACAGGTTTTGAGATTATTCCAATTAGCTAAAATTGTATGTAGTGTGCCTGCTTCTTTATCACTTTCAATACAAACGACAGTCTGTTACGAAATCACCAGTTCGTACCACAGAAAAAATATTTTTCTTGTTAGCCGACGTTTAAGTATCCGCCCAGAACATCAAACGCTTTAAGACATAATCTACCAGAGTTGCAAGATCTGTAGAGATGAGAAAGTTCTCTGATCTGTACTTTCAGAATACGGGTGTACATAAAGTACCCTGTGTCATACACCACAAGCTGGTTTACCAAACATAGGTATAGCTACAGACGTAAATGTAGGCTATGTCTCTCCACAGCTAATGCTCGAAGTCGACCCTGTATGTTGCTGCGTGGTTTACTCAGGTATTTGCCACTAAACCGGTCAACGACACACTAGCGAACGTCAGAGGCGCCAAGGCAGAGCCTGCTCTCGGCACTTCACACAACTTTGGGGTCAATCAGTTCTGCAGTTACGTCTAGCACTGACAGTCTTGTGGCGGATTGCAGGGTGCTGAGGGGGTGGAAGGAATGATGGCCTGTTGTGCGGAAGTTTGCAACTAACTGACTGGCCCTAGCTGACGTTCGTCATTTACATAATATTTGATGTTTATAAGCAAAATTTTCCAGCTCTTGTGAATGTAAATATGTAAATCGGCAAATTCACTACTCTCCTAGATTCCACACTTACCTTTTAAATTTTTTGCTTCGTTGGCTCTTACAAAAGGAAGGTCCACGATTTCTGTACAGGTTTTGAGATTATTCCAATTAGCTAAAATTGTATGTAGTGTGCCTGCTTCTTTATCACTTTCAATACAAACGAATGTTACTAATGCCATTAGCTGAAAAAGCAACGTGGCCGAAATCAGAGTAGTCAGCATTAATACTGTAATATGAATGCTCTGAAAGGTACACAGTAAACAGTGTGGCAAACATCGTATCTACACTTGTAACTTTGACATACAGTGCCCACATGCAGGTGAGGAGGATTCTTTTAGCCTGCGTCTTGTGACGTCACTGTTCGAGCGTCACGTGAGCTGTACATCATAATGACAACGTGCCCTTTAAGTCATTTTATGTCTTAAATATTGTTTAGTTAGACTAAACTTCCATTTTCCGTAAAATTCTATGATTTATAGTGTAAAATCGAGTCCCCCATACAGTGTTGCTAATATACGATCGCAGATCAAAGTTATAACATACTGACTGACCCGGGATGAAATGAAAATGGTTGTGCTACGAACAAAAAATTAAGATTTATTGTAATATTACCAAAATAAAAACAGTACGAAATATTGTCATCATGCATATCAAACGGTAAAACTTGATGTAGGGAATGTGTATCTGTGATTATAAAGGATGTATCGTAACTGATACTAACAACGGAAAATGACGCGGTTGAAACTATATGATAATAGAAGCAAAACTTTTCAGTAAACGTGGATTTGCAGTCGAGCTGCTTGCCAGGTAATTGCGAATGTGTGATTACGAGCCATTACTGACTTCAGGTGGAGGGAGGAGGAGATTAGTGGTTAACGTCCCGTCGACGACGAGGTCATTAGCGACGGAGCAGAAGCTCGGATTAAGAAAGGATGGCGAAGGAAATCGGCGGTGCCGTTTCAAAGGACCCATCCCGAAATTTGCCTGAAGTGACCGACGGAAAGTAGGGAAAACCTAAATAAGGACGGTTGGACCCGGATTGGAACCGTCGCCCTGCAGAATACGAGTCCAGTGTGCCAACCAATTATTATTCCCCCAACACAATGGACATTACACAATAACACAACTATCTAACTGCACACTGAGACCCCATAGCTATCTGAACTGCTCTCTCCAAGACCCTAATGCTATCTGGCTTCTCGCCAGCGAAAAAGGCGGTTCCATGCCCGTGTTTTTCGCAGTCCTAACTGACCAATCCCCTGTCACATTTCTCTCCGCATCAGTACAACCCAATCAGATTTCGAGCAGAGCTCATACTAATACACCCTTATGTCACCAATGCACAGAGAGGAAGATACCAGTTGTTTCTAGAGGCTTCTCCAGAGGCATCTGAAGATCCAACGAAACGTCTCACCTGAAAATTGGCGGGAAGGACCGCTTTTCCAACTGGGCACGCTCTACTAGTCACGTAGGCCACACAGAAATGTACCGTTGTTCGTTACTCCATTTTTTTAGCTCTCCCATCCTGCCACTGTGCCACGAAAGCTAACGGATATTCCCTGTCCACCTCGATCAAGGCAGAGCAGAAATACGTCCCAGAACCCAACTAAACTTATATTCACACGCAATGCAGTGAACAGCGATAGAGGAGAATTTACTGATCAGAAAGTGCACCTACAAATAAAATAATACGCAGGTTTCACAGACACTTTCTCTGTGCATCGGTATCACGCAGTTGAATTAGAAACAGAGAAAAATTAAGTTACCTAGTTAAGTAAAAGAGTTCTAGAGTTAGTGAAAGAGGTACGAAAATCAGCGTACGTCTTTCAAGAGTACTCGAAACAACGTTAAGGACATGAGTTAGACTACGCTGCAGAAGTTTCGATGAGAAGCCTTTAAGCATCCTCATACAGTCTCGACCTTTCCCCAGTGCGTTTGTATATTTTTGGAGCCCTGATGAAAGACATTCATGGCTGTCGGTTTGCTTCAAACGAAGAAGTTCGTGTCTGGGCACAATCATGATTCCGTAGGAAACCGCAAACGTTTTTTCATGAAGGAACTCACCACCTTTTCTCACAGTGGGGTAAATGTATTAACGGTTATGGCGTTTAGTTTTGGAATAATGGACAAATTACGTACTTTTTTACATCACTATCGTTTTAATTTGCCTGTTCCTCATAGTAAATGCATGATGTGGTACCGGCACATTTTGCTGGTGTTGTAATAAACCATTTAAGGTGTTAAGATGGATCAAGATGACTAGGTCGATCAGGCTGTCAGGTGTGTACCTTGGCCTCCAAGATCACCTGATCTCAGTTCTCTGGACTTTTCCGTCTGGGATCATCTCAGAAGATATGGTTGAAGAACTGGATCTGCGAATTGTGCAGTATTACTAATAATTGCGAGCTAATGTAAGGACGTTTTAAAAAATGCGTCGCTCACCGCCGGACCAGAGTAGCATTGCATTCAAATGCAAGGGCAAGTGGTGCACTTCCTTTAACTTTTGCAAATTTACAGTGAATCGTAACATGTAACCTGATGAAGAAGTATTTTATTTCTTGTTAAGGTAGGGCATAGGGAAAGTTTGAGCTTTGATTCAGTTAGATAGGGACTTAATCGAAAAATTGTCATTTAAATTTGTACTAACTTGGACAATATTTCATACAAAATCTCAGCTCGAAACCACATGTTCGCAATTATCTCACAACCAGCACGTTCGTGCACCAGCGTTGATGGAAACTTTTTTGCCTCTATTACTGTATGCTTCAGTTCGCTGTTAATGATATTCCCTGTATTCTATCTAGGGAATGTGTATGAAACGTAATACATTCTTTGTGTAGACTTTTAATTTAGTGATCAGACTTGTCTCGTGCTCTTTGAAAGTTGCTTTCCGTTAGAACGTTCAAAACAGGGTACTAGCACAAACAGGCAGCCTGGGTGGCTGACTAGAGGGATAAGAATATCTTGTAGAACAAAGTGGCAATTATATCAAAACGTTAGAAACAGTCAAAATCTAAATGCAGCAGCCCATTACAAACAGTATTGTAAGGTGCTTAAAAATGTTATTAGGAAGGCAAAACGTATGTAGTATGCAGACAGGATAGCTAAGTTTCAGGATAAAATTAAAACCATATGGTCAGTCGTAACGGAAGTGGCTGGTCTGCAGATACAGGTTGAGGATATAGAATCAGCGCGTAGTGGGAATGTCCGTGTTACTGATAGGTCGCATATATGTACAGTATTTAATAATCACTTTCTAAATATAGCAGGTGAACTAAATAGAAACCTAGTCCCAACAGGGAATCATATAGCGCTCTTAGAAAAAAGTGTTCCGAGACTGTTACCTGAAATGCTCCTCCATGATACTGACAAGAGGGATATTGAGTTAATAATTAAATCACTAAAGACCAAGAACTCTCATGGATATGACGGGGTATCTAGCAGAATACTGAAGGCTGAGACGGTTCTGCGACCGTGTGGGCTGCAGATTCCTCGACTTGCGCCATAGGGTGGTGGGGTTTCGGGTTCCGCTGGATAGGTCAGGAGTCCACTACACGCAGCAATCGGCTACACGGGTAACAGGGGTTGTGTGGCGTGGACTGGGCGGTTTTTTTAGGTTAGATGGCCTCGGGCAAGTACAGAAAGGGCAACAGCCTCAAAGGGTGCGGGGCAAAGTCAGGACATGCGGGGACCAAGCAGCAATCGGTATTGTAATTGTCAACTGTCGAAGCTGCGTTGGTAAAGTACCGGAACTTCAAGTGCTGATAGAAAGCACCGAAGCTGAAATCGTTATAGGTACAGAAAGCTGGCTGAAGCCAGGGATAAATTCAGCCGAAATTTTTACATAGGCACAGACGGTGTTTAGAAAGGATAAATGGCTCTGAGCACTATGGGACTTAACTACTGTGGTCATCAGTCCCATAGAACTTAGAACTACTTAAACCTAACTAACCTAAGGACATCACACACATCCATGCCCCAGGCAGGATTCGAACCTGAGACCGTAGCAGTCGCGCGGTAGAAACGACAGAGTGCATGCAACCGGTGGTGGCGTGTTTGTCGCTGTTAGTAGTAGTTTATCCTGTAGTGAAGTAGATGTGGATAGTTCCTGTGAATTATTATGGGTGGAGGTTACACTCAACAACTGAGCTAGGTTAATAATTGGCTCCTTTTACCGACCGCCCGACTCAGCAGCATTAGTGGCAGAACAACTGAGAGAAAATTTGGAATACATTTCACATAAATTTTCTCAGCATATTATAGTCTTAGGTGGGGATTTCAATTTACCAGATATAGACTGGGACACTCAGATGTTTAGGACGGGTGGTAGGGACAGAGCATCGAGTGACATTATACTGAGTGCACTATCCGAAAATTACCTCGAGCAATTAAACAGAGAACCGACTCGTGGAGATAACATCTTGGACCTACTGATAACAAACAGACCCGAACTTTTCGACTCTGTAAGTGCAGAAGAGGGAATCAGTGATCATAAGGCCGTTGCAGCATCCCTGAATATGGAAGTTAATAGGAATATCAAAAAAGGGAGGAAGGTTTATCTGTTTAGCAAGAGTAATAGAAGGCAGATTTCAGACTACATAACAGATCAAAACGAAAATTTCTGTTCCGACACTGACAATGTTGAGTGTTTATGGATAACGTTTAAGGCAATTGTAAAATGCGTTTTAGACAGGGTACGTGCCGAGTAAAACTGTGAGGGACGGGAAAAACCCACCGTGGTTCAACAACAAAGTTAGGAAACTACTGCGAAAGCAAAGAGAGCTTCACTCCAAGTTTAAACGCAGCCAAAACCTGTCAGACAAACAGAAGCTAAACGATGTCAAAGTTAGCGTAAGGAGGGCTATGCGTGAAGCGTTCAGTGAATTCGAAAGTAAAATTCTATGTAACGACTTGACAGAAAACCCTAGGAAGTTCTGGTCTTACGTTAAATCAGTAAGTGGCTCGAAACAACATATTCAGACACTCCGGGATGATGAAGACATTGAAACAGAGGATGACACCCGTAAAGCTGAAATACTAAACTCCTTTTTCCAAAGCTGTATCACAGAGGAAGACCGCACTGCAGTTCCTTCTCTAAATCCTCGCACAAACGAAAAAATGGCTGACACCGAAATAAGTGTCCAAGGAATAGAAAAGCAACTGGAATCACTCAACAAAGGAAAGTCCACTGGACCTGACGGGATACCAATTCGATTCTACACAGAGTACGCGAAAGAACTTGCCCCCCTTCTAACAGCCGTGTACCTCAAGTCTCTAGAGGAACGTAAGGTTCCAAATGATTGGAAAAGAGCACAGGTAGTCCCAGTCTTCAAGAAGGGTCGTCGAGCAGATGCGCAAAACTGTAGACCTATATCTCTGACGTCGATCTGTTGTAGAGTATTAGAACATGTTTTTTGCTCGCATATCTTGTCGTTTTTGGAAACCCAGAATTTACACTGTAGGAATCAACATGGATTCCGGAAACAGCGATCGTGTGAGACCCAACTAACTTTATTTGTTCATGAGAGCCAGAAAGTATTAGATACAGGCTCCCAGGTAGATGCTATTTTTCTTGACTTCCGGAAGGCGTTCGATACAGTTCCGCACTGTCGCCTGATAAACAAAGAGCCTACGGAATATCAGACCAGCTGTGTGGCTGGATTGAAGAGTTTTTAGCAAACAGAAAACAGCATGTTGTTATCAATGGAGAGACGTCTACAGACGGTAAGGTAACCTCTGGCGTGCCACAGGGGAGTGTTATGGGACCATTGCTTTTCACAATATATATAAATGACCTAGTGTCGGAAGTTCCATGCGGCTTTTCGCGAATGATGCTGTAGTATACAGAGAAGTTGCAGCATTAGAAAATTGTAGCGAAATGCAGGAACATCTGCAGCGGATAGGCACTTGGTGCAGGGAGTGGCAACTGACCCTTAACATAGACAAATGTAATGTATTGCGAATACATAGAAAGAAGGATCCTTTATTGTATGATTATATGATACCGGAACAAACACTGGTAGCAGTTACTTCTCTAAAATATCTGGGAGTATGCGTGCCGAACGATTTGAAGTGGAATGATCATATAAAATTAATTGTTGGTAAGGCGGGTACCAGGTTGAGATTCATTGGGAGAGTCCTTAGAAAATGTAGTCCATCAACAAAGGAGGTGGCTTACAAAACACTCGTCCGACCTATACTTGAGTATTGCTCATCAGTGTGGGATCCGTACCAGGTCGGGTTGACGGAGGAGATAGAGAAGATCCAAAGAAGAGCGGCGCGTTTCGCCACAGGGTTATTTGGTAACCGTGATAGTGTTACGGAGATGTTTAGCAAACTCAAGTGGCAGACTCTGCAAGAGAGGCGCTCTGCATCGTGGTGTAGCTTGCTCGCCAGGTTTCGAGAGGGTGCGTTTCTGGATGAAGTATCGAATATATTGCTTCCCCCTACTTATGCCTCCCAAGGAGATCACGATTGTAAAATTAGAGAGATTCGAGCGCGCACGGAGGCTTTCAGACAGTCGTTCTTCCCGCGAGCCATACACGACTGGAACAGAAAAGGGAGGTAATGACAGTGGCAAGTAAAGTGCCCTCCGCCACACACCGTTGGGTGGCTTGCGGAGTATAAATGTAGATGTAGATGTAGAAGTATTGTTCTATGTATGTTAGTCCAGTACTTAGCCATATCTGTAACTTTTGCTTTAGGAGTGGTCGGTTTCCTGACCGATTAAAGTACTCGGTAGTGAAGCCACTTTATAAAAAGGGAAACATTGATAATGTTGACAATTTTAGACCTATTTCTATGCCATCGGTGTTTGCTAAAGTTATAGAGAAGGTTGTATATACAAGGTTACTGGAGCATTTAAATTCACATAATTTGCTGTCAAATCTTCAGTTTGGTTTTAGAAATGGTTTAACAACTGAAAATGCTATATTCTTTTTTCTCTGTGAGGTTTTGGACGGATTAAATAAAAGGTTGCGAACGCTAGGCGTTTTCTTTGATTTAACGATGGCTTTTGACTGTCTTGACCACAAAATATTACTGCAGAAGTTGGACCATTATGGAGTAAGGGCAGTAGCTTACAATTGGTTCGCCTCTTACTTTAAGAACAGAAAGCAGAAGGTAATTCTCCGCAATATTGAGAGTGGTAGTGATGTTCAGTCCCAATGGGGCACTGTTAAGTGGGGCGTTCCCCAAGGATCGGTGCTGGGGCCATTGCTGTTTCTTATTTATATAAATGATATGCCTTCTAGTATTACAGGTAATTCAAAAATATTTCTGTTTGCTGATGACACCAGCTTGGTAGTGAAGGATCTTGTGTGTAATATTGAAACAGTATCAAATAATGTAGTTCATGAAATAAGTACATGGCTTGTGGAAAATAATTTGATGCTAAATCACAGTAACACTCAGTTTTTACAGTTTCTAACTCACAATTCAACAAGAACCGATATTTTGATCAGACAGAATGGGCATATTATAAGCGAGTCGGAACAGTTCAAGTTCCTAGGCGTTCGGATAGATAGTAAGCTGTTGTGGAAAGCCCATGTCCAGGATCTTGTTCAGAAACTAAATGCGTCTTAATTTACCATTAGAACAGTATCTGAAATAAGTGACACTTCAACACGAAAAGTAGTCTACTTCGCATATTTTCATACGCTTATGTCATATGGTATTATGTTTTGGGGTAATTCTTCTGATCCAAAAAGGGTATTTTTGGCTCAAAAACGGGCTGTTCGAGCTATATGTTGTGTAAGTTCGAGAACTTCTTGTCGACCCCTATTCAATAGTCTGGGAATTCTGCCATTTCCCTCACAGTATATGTTTTCTTTATTGTCGTTTGTTGTTAGCAATATTAGCCTATTCCCAAGAGTTAGCAGCTTTCACTCAGTTAATACTAGGCAGAAATGAAATCTGCATGTGGAATGCACTTCCTTGACTCTTGTGCAGAAAGGAGTACAGTATTCTGCTGCATCCATTTTCAATAAGCTACCACAAGAACTAAAAAATCTTAGCAGTAGCCCAAACTCTTTTAAGTCTAAACTGAAGAGTTTCCTCATGGCTCACTCCTTCTATTCTGTCGAGGAGCTCCTGGAAGAGCTAAAAAATTAAGCTAATTCCAGTGTTACATTGTTGATTTTCTTTATTTAAACTTACGACTTGTCACCTGAATATGTTTTTTTATATTCATTTTATCTGTTTCTAATATCGTGTTATAATTTCACGTATTGACTCGTTCCATGACCATGGAGACTTCTCCTTAATTTGGTCCCACGGAACAATAAATAAATAAATAAGTGTCGGCCGATGTGACCGAGCGATGGTAGGCGCTTCAGTCTGGAACCGCGCGACTGCTACGGTCGCAGGTTCGAATCCTGCCACCGGCATGGATGTGTGTGATGTCCTTGGGTTAGTTAGGTTTAAGTAGTTCTAAGTTCTAGGGGACTGATGACCTCATATGTTAAGTCCCATAGTGCGCAGAGCCATTTGAACCATTTAAAAAAAAATTAGATCATCTTGTGTGGGAACTCTATTGATCGATTTCCGTACAGCACTGATAGACGTTCTACCACGGGGTGGGTGGCTTTAGGAAAACCAGGGAATGGAGTAATGAAATTTCGGGAATACATTTGTCTAGGTAACATATTTCAGTGATTAACATCACAAGATCACAGATTAATGAAAGCGCGAGATAAACGGATGCAAATCTGAAAGGCTGGTAGATTAATAACCGGTGTAGCCGACAGAAAGTTGAATTCAAGCAACCAACGCACATTCATTGTGTTGCATAGATGCTGCATATCAGTCTGTGGGATGGGGCTCAATGCCTGCTGCACTTGGTCGGTCAATAGAGGGACGGTTATTGTTGTTTGTGGATGACGCTGGAGTTGTCGTCCGATGATGTCCCATAGGTGCTCGATTAGAGACAGATCTGGTGATCTAGCAGGCCAAGACAACATGTCGACACTCTATAGAGCTCGTCGAGTTACGACAGCGGTATATGGGAGAACATTATCCTGCTGGAAAACACGCCCTGGAATACTGTTCATGAATGGCAGCAAAACAGGACGAATCACCAAATTGACGTACAAATATGGAGTCAGAGTGCATAGGATAGCCGCGAGAATGCTCCTACTGTGATATGAAATGGCGTCCCAGACCATAACTCCAGGTGTAGGTCCAATGTGTCTAGTATGCAGACAGGTTGGTTGTAGGACCTCAACTGGCCTCCTTTTAAGCAACGCTCAGTGAGATGTTGATAACTACGCCTTCGTCGTCCTAAAGGACTTCTTGACTAATACCAAGCCACCACGTCCAATCTCAAAAGTGATTAACGTTGACGACCAATACGGCATATACACTCCTGGAAATGGAAAAAAGAACACATTGACACCGGTGTGTCAGACCCACCATACTTGCTCCGGACACTGCGAGAGGGCTGTACAAGCAATGATCACACGCACGGCACAGCGGACACACCAGGAACCGCGGTGTTGGCCGTCGAATGGCGCTAGCTGCGCAGCATTTGTGCACCGCCGCCGTCAGTGTCAGCCAGTTTGCCGTGGCATACGGAGCTCCATCGCAGTCTTTAACACTGGTAGCATGCCGCGACAGCGTGGACGTGAACCGTATGTGCAGTTGACGGACTTTGAGCGAGGGCGTATAGTGGGCATGCGGGAGGCCGGGTGGACGTACCGCCGAATTGCTCAACACGTGGGGCGTGAGGTCTCCACAGTACATCGATGTTGTCGCCAGTGGTCGGCGGAAGGTGCACGTGCCCGTCGACCTGGGACAGGACCGCAGCGACGCACGGATGCACGCCAAGGCCGTAGGATCCTACGCAGTGCCGTAGGGGACCGCACCGCCACTTCCCAGCAAATTAGGGACACTGTTGCTCCTGGGGTATCGGCGAGGACCATTCGCAACCGTCTCCATGAAGCTGGGCTACGGTCCCGCACACCGTTAGGCCGTCTTCCGCTCACGCCCCAACATCGTGCAGCCCGCCTCCAGTGGTGTCGCGACAGGCGTGAATGGAGGGACGAATGGAGACGTGTCGTCTTCAGCGATGAGAGTCGCTTCTGCCTTGGTGCCAATGATGGTCGTATGCGTGTTTGGCGCCGTGCAGGTGAGCGCCACAATCAGGACTGCATACGACCGAGGCACACAGGGCCAACACCCGGCATCATGGTGTGGGGAGCGATCTCCTACTCTGGCCATACACCACTGGTGATCGTCGAGGGGACACTGAATAGTGCACGGTACATCCAAACCGTCATCGAACCCATCGTTCTACCATTCCTAGACCGGCAAGGGAACTTGCTGTTCCAACAGGACAATGCACGTCCGCATGTATCCCGTGCCACCCAACGTGCTCTAGAAGGTGTAAGTCAACTACCCTGGCCAGCAAGATCTCCGGATCTGTCCCCCATTGAGCATGTTTGGGACTGGATGAAGCGTCGTCTCACGCGGTCTGCACGTCCAGCACGAACGCTGGTCCAACTGAGGCGCCAGGTGGAAATGGCATGGCAAGCCGTTCCACAGGACTACATCGAGCATCTCTACGATCGTCTCCATGGGAGAATAGCAGCCTGCATTGCTGCGAAAGGTGGATATACACTGTACTAGTGCCGACATTGTGCATGCTCTGTTGCCTGTGTCTATGTGCCTGTGGTTCTGTCAGTGTGATCATGTGATGTATCTGACCCCAGGAATGTGTCAATACAGTTTCCCCTTCCTGGGACAATGAATTCACGGTGTTCTTATTTCAATTTCCAGGAGTGTATTTAAAGCAAACCTGATTGGAAGACTCGCGCGAAATCTGTCGCACAACTCTTTCTTGGTGTTGTTTTTTTTTTCCCCAGTCCACGGGTTGAGAGTGCATGTTTTGTTTCAGTGATGAATAAATGGAGTCAAATTTACGGAGAACTTTTCAGTATGAGATAAATTATAGTTTTTACATATTTTATTTCTGCACTAAATTGTAGACTGGAGGTAATTTTCCGTCTTCTGAATAATTATTTTATCATCTACAAAGAGTAGAATATTTGTGTATGTGTTCTGCTATTAATCTGAAGTCTTGTTTAAGTTAGAACTGTAGCTTCCCTGACTTCCATCTGTTTAATGGCCTCCTCTATCTCAATTAGTGCGATTTCATCTTCATGATACACAAGCTGGTACTCTTCATCTTATGAAGTTGTAATTTCTTCCTCTTTGTTATGTTCATCAGCCTACAGTTCTTGGTAGTGTTTTATCCAAGCCTCTTTATTTGTGAACTTTATTCTTGCAGCATCTCTTTCTTGCTTTCTGTTTCATGAGTTTATAGGCCATCTCTTAGCTAGTATGCACTTCATTTTGTATAGTTGATATAAAGGCTTCTTCAACGATTCTTGATGAGCTTTCTGTACTACTGTTTTGGCCACGTTACGGTTTGCCACATATAATGCTCGAGTCTACTTTGTGTTATTATGTAGATCTATATGATAAGCTTTTTGTTTTCCTTTAACTGCAGTCTATAATCCGTCATTCCATATTCTGAGACTATTCTTCTTCCAGAACTTCTTCTTTTTCCCTACAGCTTCCATTGCTGCTCTGTTATTACAAGACTTGATATTCCCATTTTTTGTTTACTTTGTTCTGTGTTGGTTCAAATGGTTCAAATGGCTCTGAGCACTATAGGACTTAACATCTGAGGTCATCAATCTCCTATAACTTAGAACTACTTAAACCTAACTAACCTAAGGACATCACACACATCCATGCCCGAGGCAGGATTCGAACCTGCGGCCGTAGCGGTCGCGCGGTTCCAGACTGAAGCGTCTAGAACCGCTCGGCCACCCTGGCCGGCTTGTTCTGTGTGATTTGGTTCGGTAGATATTGTGCGAGTCGTTGGTACATATGTTTTACACCATTTTATTGTAACAGATATGCTTCATATATTTCCTTTTTGGTGTTGTTTAACTTATTTATCTCTTACACCTGGGCGACAATGGTCTGAGTTCATGGGCACTCTCAAATCTAGGCCAAATGATCTAAATTTTCAGTTTACTGTAAAATAATCAATAAGAGACCTATGACCTGTTGTATTTTATATATATTTATAAATGTCCACTTTCGTAGGTAATGGACTGTTAATTTTCATTTCATTGAATGTTGCAAACTATTTTACTTCTTGTCAGTTTTATTTGCTGTGCCCTCTTCGAATGTTCCTACAACTCCAGGAATTGATATGTTTCCAACATGTGCATTCAGCTCTTCACGTATGATCAGGTGGTTGTACTTACTTCTGTCTGCTTGTTTTTGTACATCTTCGTAAAACAACTCTGTCTTGTTTTTCCCTTCTTCAGGAGAATATGTTCCTGTTATTGTGGAATATTCTTTACTATTCTTAGCACTGTTTTTACTATTACTTCATTCACGTTATTATAACTCTGAATTTTGTTTCTCGTATATTGCGACTCCGTGTTGTGCTATTGTTGTTTGATTTACATCGCTGTAACTCATTATGTAATCATAACTTCCATTGAGCCTTTTAATTTCTTTTTTGTTTCAGTATTGACAGCTAAATTTATATTTTTTCCTTTTAATTCTCTGTTGAGTTGTTCTTGGTTTTGTCCTAACAATGGTACATGGCATGCTGCTAACATCAATCTCCCTGAAATTCTTGCTGTCTTGTCCTTGACATGTCTGGATCGTGTCCTTTGATATCCATCTAGCTCGTTTTTGTGAAAATTTTGAGTTGAGCTGTTGCCACTCGGACTTTTAATACACCCAATTGGCAACTCTCGTCTACTGCGTTGGAGACGTATTAGCAGCGACATCCCTCAGCCCAACAATACGCCCCCACGGGAACCGTATCAGTAATGTTCTTTCAGCAAATGAAATACATTACTATGCAAGCACACCGCTCTCATGCTGGGTATATGACTCCTCTGCCGTTGTGTCGCAGTGGACAGCACACTAGACTTATGTTCGGGAGGACGGCGTTTCAAATCCTTGTCCAGATATAAATTCCTCATGGTTTCAATAAGTCAGTTAATGCAATGCCAGGAAAGAACATGGCTAATTTCCTCCCCATCCTTCTCCAAATAAAAACTTGCACTCCGTCTCTAATGACCTAGTCGACGAAATTAAATCATAATCATCCTTCCTTCCTATTCTGTTCAAAGCACATTCCTTCCTGTCTGTATTTTACTGTTAGTGGTCTATGTAAATATAATTTTTTATAGAGAGTGTTCATTTTAACTGAAGACGTTGAATTATCTCGAAAACTACATATCGGATAAAAAACGTTATAATTCCAATTTTTTGTCTCGGAGGGGGACACTCAACGATGACGCACTCGACACGTCACCCCCACCACGTGCATGGGTGGCGGGGGGCAACTTTGAAATCTTCAAAGCGAACCCCCATTTTTTATTGCATACTACGAACTTACAGCAAAGTCCGCATATGTTTTGTCTGAAGCATTTTATTCGTTTCGCCACAAATAGCGCTGTAATCGGTTGAATACAAATGGGTACAGAATTATAATCACGACATCACGACATGCTGTTCAATGGCCCTGAATATCCACTGGCAGGTGGGACCCCATCTCCATTCTACGAGGGTAGCACAGGCCAGTTTTTCATAACTTCTAATTGGAAACCCCATTTGCAGCGTTGTATTCCTCCGACATAGTAGGGGACTTCTCGACGCGCCACCGTGGTCATGTAATCAACTGCGATGTATAATAACAGTCAGCACACTGTGACCGTAGCTCACATATCGTGCAGACGTAGAACAGATAGCGGCCCAAAACATTACAATACTTGTGCAGTGTTTATTGTCTGCACACCTACCTATCATTTGGAGAAATGGTTCGAATGGCTCTAAGCACTATGAGACTTAACAACTGAGGTCATCAATCCCCTAGACTTAGAACTCCTTAAACCTAACGAATCTAAGGACATCACACACATCCATGCCCGAGGCAGGATGCGAACCTGCGACCGTAGCAGCAGCGCTGTTCCAGACTGAAGTGCCTAGAACCGCTCGTCCACAGCTGCCGGCTATCATTTGGAGAACAGACGTCCAAGTGGACGATGAATATTGCAACCGCAGAAGAAAATCCTGAAATGATCCTGATTTACGGAGATTGTAGGAGAAATGTGTGGCTGCTGTTGCCTTGTATGCCGAGCGTCACTGCATCGTCATGAGTATCGTCTGTGCCACGTGTCACTGCATCAAGAACTTATTGGCGCCGATTTCCATAACTGGATAGTGTTTCGTGAATGGACACTTCAACATCTAAGAGGAAATAAAATTGAAATCATAACATTTCTTGATCCGATGTGTAGTTTTCGATATGTTTCAATGTCTGCAGTTAAAATGAACACCCTGTATATCACGAGTTTCGAGACCTTCATTTTCCAGTACTTTGTGAGTAAAATGTTAACTTCCAGTAGCACAAAAGTACCTCTGGTGTATAAACAATGAATCACTGTTTCCAAGTTGTGCAATATAGCAGCTCCTGTTTTATGTCAAAACAACTTCCGCTAAGGCCGCAAGAGCACTCTAAGTGTTATTGTCCATGAATATGAGGGAAATGTAACGGACGTGAAACGTTTGGCGTGATCGTGTGGTTTAATTGGTTAAAATGACAGCTGTCGATGAGTATGAGATCCGCACTCGAATCCGAAAGTGGCACAGATTTTGATTGGTCACTACACATTCTCCACATAAATCATTGTTGGTAATTTGTGACGCGAATATAATTTTCTCTTAATTAGTTTTTCGAGTTTTTGGAAATTATTTTTCCTACGGTGTTCATTTAGTCATAGTTTACACTACGTATTACGGTACTTTTGCTACCTATATTATTTGTTACATACTTGATGGAATTAGTTACGCCAGCGTGAGATCCCTGTGTAATCAGCTTTGGTCTACAGCTCCTATCAATCACATGCTGTTTTCCACTGCGTACGGTTATTAATACTGCATAGACATTCTCATGAACACATAAAATGAAACATTTCAGTGAGACAGATCAACAACATTATAATGTAAGATAAAACAATTTTTGTTTATCTTCGTGTTGACCCTGTTCTGCCGAAGAGATTGGCTGCACTGTAATTTATCCGAAAAACTTCTCTCAAAAATTCGTCTGTGATTAATGGATCTGACTTCTGTATTGACAAAGAAAATCTCACGTCATCAATTTTGCCAACACAATCACAAACTGCAGTTATTAAGTCGAGAGAGTATTCTCCTCGTATTTGCAGTAGGAAGAGTAAATAGTCCTAGAGAAGCGAAATGAAGACGACAGAAGAATTAATTACTTTCCTTGAGAGATAATTACGGCGTTTAAACAAAACAGTGCAATTAGTCGTAAATCACGGTTTCCTCCACCACCAGAGCTGCCTTAATTGCTCACGTCACTCGACACAAAAGATTTCATTTTTATCTGAGTAACTTACATGATGAAATGCACTTTGCTCTGTCATAATGTGCAGCGTCCGTCGTCTGTTTGGTAAATTTTGTATGCATAACTTATTCTTAATGACTACGTATATCTTTAAATTTCGTTTATTGGTTTCACACAAAGCCCATTTCACCAGATACAATTATGTCCCATAATTATACAAAGAAGTCATTTGTCTGACCTAATTACATCATATTGAAACACAATTAGGCCAGGTAATTAGTCTAAAAAAGTAAGTTGATCTGGCTGTACCATTACAATGAAGCCACACATTTATAATATAAGATGTAATTATATATTACATAATGAAACATAAGAAAGCTCCTGGAAGTTAGCTTTCCTTTAGGAAGACGAATAATATGACAAATACATTTTGCAGTGGACTTATTCATGGAACTAAGAGCTACTTTAAGCGGAGAATAATCCGTAATACTTAAAATATTGCACAGTGGAATTGTTTTTGGGTGATTGTACGTATCACATTCTGCTAAGTACGTACAGTGCAATGTCGTCGTCAGTGAGGCAGGAATCACTGCTTACACAGCTTAGAGAGGGTAGTAAACCCTTAATTTCTCGTAGCTGAAAAGCAGCACCAGATCTACGACATTTTTCGAAACGGGGCAAAATCTTGACAGTGCCCCCCCCCCCCCCACGCCCACCCTCGAGCGTTTGATATAGGATGTCAAAAATTTTTTAAAAATAGATTTTTCAAAAATATGTTAATTTTGTAGCGCACATCTTTCTGAAGCGTTTCATATATGAAACATACATGTTCGAGGAAATGTAAGACATGTTATTTGGTCTTAAGTGTGCCAAAGTGCAGTGCCACGTCTCTTCTCATAGCATTATTCTATTGCACGTCTCTGTATTTCGCTCTGTGGAATTCAGACATGTATATTTTTGAATGGAAGCCATTAAACCTATATTCTGGACAGTGGAAATTAAAATGTCCTGTGGTGCCTCTCCTGCTCCCAGTCGGCCAGACTGACATCCTGCCCCGGTAAAAAAAACTCACAATTAATATTGGGTGGGATTATTTGTGACGAGGAGAATAAGAACTCTTCAGAAAATTTGTATTCTTTATTACCAATTAGCTAATATCTTTCCCTTTTGTGTGACATAAAATTAAATATAGGAAACATAAGACCAGTGAAAACAAGAGACAAGCAAGACGGTACACATTTCTTCAATCCTTAGGTCCCACCATTCCTTTCTCTCTAATCTTGCTACAGCTTTACAGGGCGTGCTTTCCTTTCTGCGGAAGAATCTATTACTTCATCAAAGTTCATCAAACTTTTGCTGCATAAGAGACTAAAATGTCGTTGTCTAATACTGAAAAACTGTTAATACGAGTAGTACCCAAGACGGGAGTGGTCTCTCGATTTGAGTACGTCTGTTCTGACACCGTCTGCTAGATAAAACGAAACAGGCCTTTCTAATATCACAGCAATTGTAACACACGTCAAATAAGCGAGACTGTTTTGGCACAGATGGTCATTTTTATGTACCTCATTTGCATAAATAACACGCCAGAATATAATTCACGACGTACCAGTATCAAATCCCTATTAGGCCTACTACAAGCAAAATGTTTTATATTAGGAAATAGTTTCACATTTCATTCATACGCACCAGTTTCTCAAGCATGAGATCGAAAAGTAGTGTTACGAAATTTTTATATAAATTTGGAACCGTTATATTCTTCCATATACTTTGAGTGATGTCCGCGTTTCTTCTCCTTCCTCGTTCTAACAACCAAGCTTTTCATCACTAAATCTGTAACTGTTCCTACCATTGTCAAAAGTTATTCTCTGGTTAACTTCACTAATACTGCCAGAATCACCGGTTCAGTTATCCCGCGTTTATTCTCTGGTCAGGCGTTATTACGGGGTTTGTACAATAGAATTTAAGGCGGCTGCTAACAAGGTACTGTGAAACTGATCCTTTGTAGTGTAGTGATGTGGCAAAAATTTTCTTTTAAAATTTCAGTCTCTTTGATTTAGCGAGAAGATATTATGTAATGTTTCCTACCTGTTATTCTGTTAGTCGTTTATTTCCAGTCTGGTAGTCCGTATTTATGGATTTCGCTAATAATTATAACAACACTGATCATTCGCACACCCAGTCGACCACATAAACAAACACCGATTGGCATTCACCCGTTCGGGTTTAGTGGGCTGAGCTCCAATGACCCCAGTCCCCGTTTGTATGCGGGATATTCTCTTTTATTTCTAGATGCAACGGGAATTCCCCTGGCAGAGACATCACGTACACTGTGCACGCATTCAAAAATCAACTTATGATTCGTTCAGAAATCAACTTGTGTTCAAAAATGTTCAAAAACCAGCTGGGATGCGTTTCAAAATCATATGACTAATCGATAGACCAACGTGCGCTGGATGCTAGACGCTTTGTGAAGCAAGGTTTTTTTCTTCATGAATAGGAATTTAGTGCCCCCTGAAATTGCCGCCCAGAGCAGATACCCGGTTTTCCCCCTCGCAGATCCGGGCCTGTTGAAAAGCCGCTTGTTTCGCCATTATCCATTGTGAAAATTGGCGAGTGTGCTCATTTCTTTCAGCACCAATGCCACTGTTTGGTAACAAAGTACTGTATCTCGAACTTGGTGTCCCGCTTATTTTTTAAAAATTATGATGATGAAATTAAATCTGTTATTCTCAAAATGCTGTAAACATAAGTTGAATGGGAATGGTATAATGCTTCAGAGTATTGCAAATACCTGTGGTCCTCATCTACACACAGTATTCTGCTGTAAATACTGAAACACATTTAGCATTAGACTGCGATGACTTTCGTCGAAAGCTAAATCAGTTTCCTCCTGAGAACTATACGATTATTGAAACTGCAGTACTACAAAACCGGTCAACCCTTTTAATTAAAAGACTCCAGATGGTAAACGACAGCTCCAGAAATAAATTCCTGCCTTCCAGAATGATGTGAACATAGGTTTATAATGTGATTTCAGAAAAGAACTAACCCATGCTGAAAAATCGATCTGATACAAGTATGGATAGGACATCTCTCCAGATACATAACGCATAAGTAAATGAAGTAAGGGATTAACGTCTTATCGATGATAAGGTCGCTAGAGACGATGCACAAGGATGGACAAGAAAGTAGGCAATGTCCTGTCAAAGGAATCATTCCGACGTTCACCCTAAGCGTTTTTATACAAATTACGGTAGATCTAAGTAGATATCGATGACTGGGCGGAAATTTGAACCATCGACCTCCCTCACACAAGACTAAAGTCTTACTACTATATCATCTAGCTCTACTGCAACTGACATGTTGTTTGGATGGAGAAAATTATTACACTCAGAAGTGTCTTTAAGAAGTTTCACAGGACTCCTGTTGTCCATATTACAGACAATTACTTGCGAAAATAGCAACACCATTATTGAAAAATGAGAATGTTTTTAAGTTTAGGACACGCGTCGATATCTGGATGCAAAAAGTTGACGGTTAAATATGGGAAATAATAGAAGAATATTACGAGACAAAACTTATTTTGTTGATGTCACTATGTGCTGTGAAGAAAGCCTCTAGGCGTCGTGCCGTATAGTCAAACACACATTAGAAGTTTTCCTGAGGAAGCTAGCTTTTGCTGATGGATCCCTAATTATTAACTCTTGTACCGTACTGCGCTTGTACCAAAACGTCGCCCAGTCTTCCACAAACACATCTTATCCCAACGAAACTTTAACCACCTCCCCCCTACCACACCACTTAATTTCCGTCCCATAGATAGACTTATCCATCTAGCTTTATCAGTACATTCCTCTTCCTATCGTTGTCAGGGCACCTCACCCCTCTTTTTTCCGTCCTCCTTTTCCAGATGTTTGGTATCAGCTCGTCCTCCCCAGCTCTTCCATCCCACATCCTTTCCAGAAAACTTTTTTTCCAACAACAGCCTGCACCTATTGCTTATTTTCTGTGATTTCAACGAAGTGAAGTGCTCCGATTTTATAAAGGATATCGTCAATTGACTGTATTTTAATAAAGACAGCCTTATTTTAATAATGTTAAGAATATGTACATGTGTTGTATTTTTAATTTCCTTAGAAACTCTGTTCATACAATTTATTGATGCTCTTCGATGAAGAGCAGCATTGTACCGCTGCCAACCTGCCTTCTCTGATATGTGAGAAAATTAAATAACAACAAATGGGGGAAAAAGCTAGCTTCTGGACATGTCGAGAGTTTAGTTGTATTTACGATTGAGTGAAACTCCCGAACGAGTGGTAGACTGGTGAAAACCAAACGAGTGCAATGGATGAAAGGCCATATGTGTATGCACCGGTGAGGTACCTTTTGTGTAGAGGCCGTCAACATGCCTTACTTTACGGGGACGAGCAGTTATCTGTTAGAATACGGCTCCAGAATTGCGTTATCGGGAGGATACCGGTCTTAGCGAAATAATATAAACTATAATGTTCCATATATCCCTGATAGGAGCAAATTTGTCGGTCTGTCTTCGAGCTGCTCGAGTTAGAGCATCGTCAAAACGACGGCACTTCAGTAAGAGCCTCAGCCTATGCTCCAAAAATGAAGCTCCGTACATCGGAAAGTTTTCTTTACTAAAGATATCACGTAAACTGTCATTGTTCTGTCTATGAATTCCACTGTTCAAAAGAATTCAAACTGCTTACACAATTTCTTAGCAATCTTAGCAGAAGAACTCCATCTTTGATTTACATAAGGCTCTGTCTTCCATAGCATACCTGATGGGGTCACCTTTTCTCTGTAAAGATGATCAATTTGTGCCTCCGACCTGGGTTGCCTTCTTGTTGCTTGAATATTTATAAAAATATGAAAATGGAACGGGAGGGTAACAACCTAACCACTCATACATACACCGAGACACACATCGTAATATACTCAATAATATCTGCAAACAGTAATAAATATCAACACTTACCTCATTCGTTTTCATCCGCCTCGCCACTCTCACAAACTATTTGATCTGGAAGTTCCATGACAAAGTCTTCAGTTTCACTGTTACGGTTAGTTCCCCATTAAATTTCGCTGTCTGAATTCTCAAGCAAATTTCTTATTTCGTTATCTGTCAGTTTCATCTTGTTATACATTCTGTAAGTGAGCCACGGAAGTATAAGCTTCCACTCGCCACAGTGTTTACCAGTTGACTGAGAGTGCCTGTTGCACTGCTTCACATTCAGTCATATCAATCGCTATAACTCAAAAATGAATGTAAGCCAAAGAAGTTCTTCTTATTTTCAGTCTGGAACCTCGCGACCACTACGGTCGCAGGTTCGAATCCTGCCTCGGGCATTGATGTGTGTGATGTCCTTAGGTTAGTTAGGTTTAAGTAGTTCTGAGTTCTAGGGGACTAATGACCACAGATGTTAAGTCCCATAGTGCTCAGAGCCATTTTTGTCTTATTATTATTACCGTAGCAATAATCATTACAATAAATGTCATATATGCATTAATAAAATACTCAGCATAATGGGAGCTGGGAGCTGTAGCCTAAAAACTTCGTTGACCTCCCCCCCCCCCCCCCCCTCACCACAATTGGTCCGCAACTGTTAAGAGGTGAGAAATATCTGAATGCAGCTTGTTTACGTGAGTTAGGGCTTGTGGAGGATTTATTAATAACAGTGCGTTTGTTGTTTTTCTGTACTCTCTAATATACAGTGTCTGACTTTCATTAGTTATTGTCATTTTTAAAAAAAATAATTTTGTTCTCTTTTTGGTATTCTATGATAAGGCGGATGTAATTGCGTAAATTATTGAATGTATCTAATCAAGTTTCTATTTCTTTTTCAGTGTCATTATGTACCATGAATGTGCGAACTACGTATCTGCAGTAGTGCACATTTTCTGGTTATGTTGTTCTTGTTGTTCAGAAGTTTATTTTCAAGATGATAATGAAAACGTATGCAATACTCCCAGTGAGTGGACTACTCATTGCTAGGCTTACATCCTGTTTGTACATTTCACCTCTGAATGTGAAGTAGTTTTGGGAGAGAACAAGACCTAGAAGTTCTGTGAGTTCACAGTTTCAGCTGTAGACATAGTTTGACATTTTGATAAATTATATTTAATTACATTTATGGATTCTTCTGCTTTATAAGTTTACTGTGTCTACGCAAATAAAGTTTGCCTTCTGTGGGATCTGAAGTACTTTGATGCCTTGAAATTGCTTGGTAAATGTTTTTCACTGACGAAGAAGTTTGAAATTTGCATCGGTTTTGTAAAATTGAATGTAGCTTCTTCATAACTTCGTAGCCTGGATGGTTGGTAGCATTAACAATCGGCCGTTGCAACCATTAATCAACAAAAAGTTAAAGTCTATTTTAGTTTCTAGGTAACCGTTATACATGTATACCATCTATAAATAAAGAAATGTCCCTGTTATTATTCATCGTTAAAGCGAACGTGGTAATACGCTAATTTTCACCGCTCTATCAAATTTGAACATAACATTTCATTTTAAGAAATATTTTATTTGTAACGAAGAACAAACAGAAGTTTTCTGTTGACATTTTTCATCGCATTAAATATGTGAAGAGCACTATCTGTTTAGGTTGACTCCACTGCAGTGCAAAAACGAATTTGCAAATATTTGCCAAAAAACAGAGGGTAAAGGACTCTGAAGTGAGTTATTTGGAATAAAGAACTAAAAGTCAGACAAGAGTATTTGACTTTTCAGTTATAACTTGTACCAACAGCAACTACATAAGCTCATAGCAGCTGCTAAACGTAACGAATGCCAAACTCAGTGCGTGCAACACCAAATAACTCATTGACAGACCTTAAAATTGGGTACAAAGTCATTTGACCCCTTTTTTGTGCTTTTTTTTTGCATGACAGAGTCGCCATTAGTGCTCCACTAGTACTCTGCTCTCCACACTGCATTCTTCGAAATGTATCACGGAAATGTTGACAGGTACTTGTGCTATCGGCCACTAGCGCTAGTTACGCCGCCGCGTTTCCTACAGCCACTACTGCAGAACCAAGCAACGGCTACTAACGATTACGCCGCTGCCTATGAGATGCAAGCTTCCCCTCTCCGGAGCTCCAGCGGTGGGTGTACTTAAGTTGGAACATTCATGCACTACCCCATTTTTGTGTGTTTTCTAGTTGAATAACATTTACAGACTATCATAGCGGCCAACGCTCGACGTCTTCTGAATAGACATTCTATTGAAGAGTGACAGATTTATAAATCTTTTGTATCTGTATATGTTTCTACATTCAAATCTACTGTTAGCAACTGACGCTGCAACTTCAGCAACAAAGTTATGTATTATTTTACTGTGTGATGTCAGATGTAGAAAAAATTAATTTCTGAAATCTCTGTTCATAAACACTTTTGTTCCTCTCTCCTTTATCCACTAAAAAACCATACAGCGTTCAAAGGAAGGCATAACAGGATTTATTGTGATTCTTGAAGTTTTCTCGGGATAATGAGTATTCCATGAAGTTTCAGGATTGTATTCGGATGACTTCGACATCTTACCACGACATTCCAGCTGACAACCATTCAGTCATCTTCAGGTGAGTGTTTTATGCTGGAGACTGCTGGTGCACGTCGCTAGGTTTATACCAAAAACTGGCGTGGAGGAGCATGTAAATATGTTGCTCCTGCACGCACGTCTCTGTCGAGTTTAGCGCCCTCTTCGAATATTGTTCCTCTATTGGGATGCAGACCCACGAGGTTAAAATTCACGTGTGACATAACAATATTGATTGTTGTTAGACAATTCAATAGGCGTAAAATTTGTTCTTTCTGAAGATACGACGGTTGCCCAAAAAGTAACGCATCGCAATTTTTTTTTCTCAGTCGAAAACAATGCTACGAATGCGAAACGTTACGTATGTATTATTTGAAGTCACCCGAGTGAGCGCGCCAAGTTTCTGTCACTTCCGACAGATAGCGTAGCTGCAGGACAGTTTCAAAATGGCGTCTGTAGGTGATGTACGTTACAAGCACAGTGCCGTCATTGAATTTCTCACTGCAGAGAAAGACACTGTGAGGAATATTCACAAACGCTTGCGCAAAGTCTATGGAGCATCTGCTGTCGAGAGAAGTACAGTGAGTCGCTGGGCACGAAGCGTGAGGTCATCAGAAGGCGGTTCGACGGAGCTTCACAGTTTGCACCGTCCGGGGAAACCATCCACGGCTGCCACACCTGACACACCTGACTTAGACCCCTCGGACTTCCACTTGTTTGGACCATTAAAGGATGCCATTCGTGGAAGACATTTTGAGGACGATAAGGAGGCGATTCACACAGTTAAGCACTGGTTCCGCCACCAGGACAAAGATTGGTACCGACAAGGCATACACGCCCTTGTTTCGCGCTGGAGGAAGGCCGTAGAACGAGGTGGAGATTACGTGGAAAAATAGGGTGTGCAGATAAAATACCATTATTTTGCATGTGTAATTCTCATTATGTTCAATAAAGAATTGTTGAAGAAAAAAGGCAGTACATTACTTTCTGGGCAATCCTCGCATTAAAGAAATCACTGTGTACCACGCGTTATCCAGTTGAAATACGCTTTCACGGTTAATAAGATCTTCCGCCAAGCGTATTTTTACAATTTTTTAATAACTGAATCCCAGAAGGATCTGGTCAGTGTCAAGATTTCTGAAGCAGAATTATCCATAGAAGTCTTGTGGAGATACAGCGATCACCTATGGCTGACGTAATGGGCTGCAAAAGGCGAAAGTCGTTTGGTTAGTGTTATTAGCGCTGGGATCAACGGAGATATTGAAGCAAGTAAGTTTTCTTTAAATGTAACTGTATACTTTTCATAATTGCATTCGATAGCTTTTAAGATGACAGTTACAGTGATATACCGTTTGTTAATGTTGACGTGGAAAGATATCGTGAAAAATTCGAGAAATGTCCTAGAATTTGAGAGCACAGTCGCCGGAATCGGCATTAATGGTGGAAACACTGTCAAGCAGAGCTCTCTTGCTACGTTATATCAAAATGACAACACATTTGCCTGTTTACTTGTATGCACTGCAGGTCGCTCATTTCTACTTTAACATTTGTTGCCGGTCGCTGTGACTGAGCGGTTCTAGGCGCTTCAGTCTGGAACCGCGTGACCGCTAGGGTCGCAGGTTCGAATCCTGCCTCGGGCATGGATGTGTGTGACGTCCTTAGGTTATTTAGTTTTAATTAGTTCTAAGTTCTAGGGGACTGATGGCCTCAGATGTTAAGTCCCATAGTGCTCAGAGCCATTTGAACATTTGTTGCGTGCACACATGTACACCAGTGAGGAGAAGTTGGATATACTACTTAGATATGGTGAACGTAAAAGAAATGCCGTGAAAATAGCACAGCGGTATAGGGCTAGCCGTCTATCCGGATCGCCAATGTCCGACGCGCCAGCCAGTTACACGAATTATTAAGACGCTAGTGCTGATAGACTGCGTGAACGTCAGAAAGAGGACAAGAAAGAAGACCACAACTGGCAGAGAACACGAGGAAGCTGTTCTAGCTACGACGCTAATGAATCTCTACAGTGGTATGAGACATATTGCCAAGGAATGGGGACTCAGCAAGACAGGTGACATTCACAATCTGCATCGACAGAATTTCCAATCCTATCATCTGTCACTACACCGAACGTCATACAGAACTTTGTTGCTTTACCCATCAGTAACTGAGAGACGACACTACGTTTTTCCAACGTGTACTCTTTACCGATGAAGCAACGTTTACTAACCACGCTCATGCAAATTTGCGTAACATGAACTACTGGACAACCTAAAATACAACATCAAGAGCCATGAAGCGTAAAATTTATGGTGCAGCATCATAGGAAATTACATTGTGGGACCTTACTTCGTCTCAGGCGTTCTAAATGGACATTCGTGCGCATACTTTCTGACGAACATTCTGCCGGTGCTTCTAGAAGAGGTACACAGAATATTCGACAGTGTACGTGGCTGCAACACGACCGTTGTCCAGCTCACTCGTCCCGTGCTGGAAGTTGGAAAGGACGAAATTCTGTTGTCAAATGGCCCCCCGATTTGACTCCTCTTCATTAATTTATTTGTGGAGCACTAAAAGATGCAGTATAGCCCGAATTACGCCAGACGAAATCTGTCGTCGAATCGCCAGTGCGTGCTCTACCATATCCTCCACTATAATTACATATTTTCATCGTTCTCTCAATCGACGATTGCAAATGTGCCTTTCGCTCCATGGTCAACAGTTTGAAATAAAAGTTTTTTTTTTCTTGGAAGACAAAATTTATGTTATGTGATGTGGGTGGTTACCAAATCATTGTCAGCAGACTATTTATTTCATTTACTTGTGTACGAAATTGCATTGCAAATGTCAAGTACGTCGACAGTATGTATTGCACGTAGCTGGTAACATTGCCATCGCACGTTTAAGTTTAGCATGAGACGACTTTTTTTTTTTTTTTTTTTTTTAAGGTAACGTCCAAGGAATATATCCCATATAATATAATTTCGAGCAGTGTAGGTAGAGAAAGTTGTGCGACAGCATGTATTTTACATCTAAGAAGCACACAGCCACGTACAGGAGAAGAGAGGTTAAATCTTACTTCTACAATTAGATATTTAACAGCAGTTGCTTTTTCAGCGTGTGAGACCTCTTTATATCTGAAGAATGAACAGTTAATTTCTCTGTTTCAGCTCGCTTAAATGTGGGAGAATACACAAATATGAAATAGTTTTCCTAAGCTCTTTGTGATACGCTAGATTCTAGCTTATGTAGTATTTTCATATACAACATTCGTAGATGAACCTGCATCTAGGTCATATGTTGGTTCAAGCGTAAATAAATTTTTATTCTCCTATCGCAGGCGTACCTTACGGTATACATTTACAAAACCTGGTCCGAGACGCCTGGTTGGCAGTGTTTGCACGGCAGATGCCGTTTCCGGTTACCGTGCTCTCACATTCTAGGATATTTTTTCAATTTTTTACGACAGATTTCAACGCCAACATTAACAAACCCTATATCACTGAAATTGTCTCCCCAGCAGCTATCGAATGCAGTTATAAAAAGTATAGGTTCCATTTAAAAGGTAGCCTACTTATTTTAGTATCTCAGTTGAGACCAGCGCTAAAAACATTAACCAAACATCTACATGTGCATATATACTCCGCTAGCCACCAAGCAGTGTGTGGTGGAGGGCACTATTCGCGCAAAAGTCGTATTCCCCCCTCCCCCCTCTGTTCCACTCACGGGTCACGCGAGGGAAAAACGACTATCTGAACGCCTCAGTACGAGCTCTAATTCCCCTTATCATTGAATGGTGATCATTGCGCGATTTGAAAGTTGATGGTAATAATCTATGCTCTACATCCTCGGCGAAGATCGGATTTTGGAATTTAGTGAGCAGCCCCTTCCGTTTAGCGCGTCGTCTATCGACAAGTGTGTCACACTTCAAACTTTCTATGAGATCTGTAGCGCTCTCGCGATGGCTAAAAGTACCAGTCACGAATCTTGCCGCTCTTCTATGGACCTTCTCAGTCTCTTGAAACAGACTCAACTGGTAAGGGTCCCATACAGACGAACGTGCCCCTCGACGCTCTATCATTTATTAGGGTTTTCTCCCGTCCTATTAACGTATGGAGTGCGTGATGAATGATTGTGTACATGCCTCTGTGCGTGCTATAAATAATTTTGTTCCTATAATCAATATAGGAACGGTATTTAGGGGGTTACAGTTTATTTTTAGAGTCATCATTTAAAAACTATGTCGCAGACATTCTCGGTATAGTTTTCGTCTATCTTCAAGAGCCTTCTAGTTCAGTTCTTTCAACATCCGTATGACACTCTCCCTAGGGTCAAAGAAACATGTGACCATTCATGCTGTCCTTCTCTGTACTCGCTCAGTATTTCCTGTTAGTCGTATCTGGTATGGGTCCCACACACCTGAGCAGTATTCTAGGCTGGGTCACTCGATGATTTTTAAGCAAACTCCTTCGTAGGCTGACTACATTTCCCTAGTATCCTGCCAATAAACCGCTGCTACCTGTTTTACCCACGACTGAGCCTATGTGATCGTTCGCCTTCGCGTCCCTACAAGTGTTACACCCAGATATTTATATGAGTTTACTGATTCCGGCTGTCACTTACTGATGTTATATTCGTAGGATACTATGTTTTCCGTTTTGTGAAGTGGACAGTTTTATATTTATGAACAGTTAAAGCATGTTCTCAGTCTTAGCATCACTTTGAAATTCTTATCAAGATATGACTAAATACTTATGCAGCTTCTTTCCGACAGTATTTAATTATGTATAAAAGTCCGAGGTTACTATTAATATTGTCCGGAAGGTCATTAATATACATCATGAACAGCAAGGGACCTAACACACTTTCTTGGGGTACACCCAAAGTTACTTCTATATCTGTCGCTTGATACCACATACAATCATACTTGCAATAACAGGTGTAGGTGTGGTACTGAGTTAAACGCTTATCGTAAATCGAGAAATACTGCATCCACCTGACTGCCTTGATCCATGGCTTTCAGGTTGCCATGTGAGAAAAGTGCGATTTACGTTTCGCATCATCTACGTTTTCGAAAGATATCGTTACGTTCGGGACACCTCATTATGTTTGTCCTCTGAATATGTGCAAAGATTCTACAACAATGGATTTCAAGGATATTTGATGATAGTTTTGTCGATCACGTCTGCTATCCTTATTGTACACAGGTGCGACCTGTGCTTTCTTCCAACTACTGGGCACGGCTTATTGTCCATGGGATCTACGGTAGATTATAGTAAACAGAGGAGCCAGCTTGGTCGCAAATTGGATATAGAATCCGATAAGCAGACCACCGAGCCGTGAGGTTTTGTTCAATTTTAACGATTTCAGCTGTTTTTTCAACGTCACTGACGCTAATACCTATTTCACTCATCTTTCCAGTGGTAAGAGGATTAAATTGCGGCACTGTTGATGGATTTTCCTTTGGAAAGAATCTTTTGAAAACAAAGTGCAGTATTTGTGCTTTTACTTCGCTCTTCTCAAATTCGGTTCCTGTCTTGTTCATGAGTGACTGGACACTAACTTTAATACTACTAACAACATTTACATATGACTCGAATTTTTTTTAAAGAGCTTTAGACATTTCTGCGGTAATAACTAAAGGTTTCACGCATTGCTCTTTTGACAACCAGTACCTCGTCTCCTACCGTCCAAACTTTACAGAAGTTCTCCTGCGAACCTGTCAGAAGTAAAGCTGTGAGGACGGGGCGTGAGTCGTGCTTGTGTAGCTCAGATGCTAGAGCACTTGCCCGCGAAAGGCGAAGGTCCAGAGTTCGAGTCTCGGTCCTGCATATAGTTTTAATCTGACAGAAAGTTTCATTCTACAGAGACTCCTCAATCTAGGGGACATTTTCATGCTTCGAGTGTCTAATGGCGGTGTACTACACCCATGCTAACGTCTGTACTCGGTGAGCTAAGGGAAGAATGTACGACGGTGGCTTGCTTACGCCATAGCGAGGCGGAATATCGGGATCGCGTGAGTGCTTTTCAGCTATTATTGTTCAGCACTGAAATGGCGAGTAATTTGGTGCATTTTGGCCGTCTGTCCGCAGTTGCAAACTGCGTTACTGCACAAGCAAGTTGGCTTTGACAGCAGTGGTTTTTCCTTGCTCAAGGTGCACACTTGACATGGTGGCACTTGGAACCCCACTACGTGAACTATCTCAGATCCAGCAAATATATACAGTTCAAAGGTATCGTTCAATAAGCGTTAGTCAACGTATGTTTTGAGCAAGGTTTTAAGGGATGCTAAAGCCCCTACGGGTTTTAACAACCGTGTTGGGAAGTTACTATGTAAACAAAGAGAGTGTCATCGCAGATATAAGAGAATTCAAAACTTAGCTGACAAACAAAAGCTGAACGAAGCGAAAGCGAGAGTATGTAGCGGAATAAGAGAAGCGTTCAAAGACTTTGAAAGCGAAATTTTGCAAAGTGATTTGACCAACAACCTCACGAAGTTTTGATCTTACATATAATTAGTAAGGGGATCGAAATCATCTATCTATTCAGTCATGGTATGTCGAAATGGCAGATATCAAGATAAGTGAGCATGGAATAGAAAAGCAACTACAATCGCTTAGTAGTGGATAGGCATCTGGACCAGAGGAGATACCGTAAAATAAGGTGAATAGAAACAGTTTTCATCTTTAAAAGAAAAAACTATAATTTTAAAAAGAAAAATGAAAATCGGTATTATATGGATTATGGGCGTTATGCCTATTGTTTCTTTTTGGTTCCATAGAGACTTGTGAAAATGGTTTTGGTCCTAGGAGAATAAGAAACAAAATTTATCTGGTTCAAAAAGAGTTTTATTCACTAAAAAAACTAAGAAAATTGCACGAATTGTGATTAATACTCTGTTTCTCAAATAAACAATGTTAGTTTTCGAATTACGTTATTGTAGCATTAAACTGATGAACTTGATTTGTTTGTTAATGTATTAAGTCACTGACGTCACCTTTAAAAATGATCGTGTCTTTGAACCTGCAAGTCGTAGATACCCCAAGAAGTAACGGAGAAATTTCGAACATCCCCTTTGTTACAAAATGACTCCTGATTTGTTAAAATAAACGTGTTTAATCGGTCATGATTTTTTTCAGAAAACACCAACATAAGCGTTGCCTTCTAAATAAAAAAGTTCACATGCATACATTCTAAATGAATCCTTACTTTTTCCGTTTACCTTAATCACAGCATAAAAAGTGGTTAAACCTAAATAACCTAAGGACATCACACACATCCATGGTCGAGGCAGGATTCGAACCTGCGACCGTAGCGGTCGCGCGGTTCCAGACTGAAGCGCCTAGAACCGCTCGGCCACAGAGGCCGGCTAATCACAGCATAATCTCCTGGGTTGAGAACAGTACCAGATGTTTCTTCATGTCCGTAAAGTCCCTGGTCGTCTTCTAAATAAACACAGACGATTAATGTTTCTATTCTCCCCATACATTCTGAAATCATAACCCTACTTTTTTCAATTAGCCAAAACACAATTCAGATTAAAGTATAATTTAGACCTGAATTATTGTTTAATGAAACGAAAACGGAAGTTGCTTTCCAAGCACTTGAATTAAAAACTATATAATTTAGATTGGCAGTTACAGATTTAGTTCGATGTAAGCAAATTTAGCACTAGATCCCATTTCTGCCATAGAGTAAACAGTACAACTGTCAGTGCCGCCAACTTTAAAATTCATAATTTCCCTTGTTGATTATTTCACTACCATTCCAGACAAACAGATCTTCGAATGGCATTTACATTTGTTGTACGAATCGACAGAACAGAACTTTTTTGGAAGTTTCGTTTCTTTTCACCTCATTGTTTCTATTCACACCATTGTTTCCATCCACCCCATTTTTCGGTAGTTGTAAGATTCTCCAAAGATTATGCGGAAGAGCTTGCTCCACTTCTGTTACCTAACGACTGGAAAAAGGTGAAAGTCATTCCCATTTTCGAGAAGGGTTGTAGAACAGATAAACATACTTCTAGGGCTCTATCGCTGAAGTCAATCTGTTGTAGTTTTGTGGAGCAAGTATTATGACGTTTTTGGAGGACGAAAATCTCCTCTTTGAAAATCAAGACGGATTCCGCAAACAGAGATCTTGCGAAACTCAGTTCACTTTGTTCCTCAATGATACCCAAATCGCTGAAGATATAGGCACTCAGGTTGATGCCATGTTCATTCACTTCAGTAAGGTATTTGATAAAGTCCTGCACTGCCATTAGTGAAAACGAAGTTTTAAAAACTTACCTTTACACAAAAAAACCTTGAAGTATCCTGAGGTGCCAGCAGGTAAGCAACCTCTTGGCACACCTCTGAGGCCAGTTGTCTGCCAGCAGGCGTCTAGGACTACCTCACAGGTTTTCTATGTAAAGGCGCATTCTTAAAATATTCAGTGAATGTGGACCAGTGCCACTGGGGTTTTTGGGCGAACTGGGTTGGGGGGGGGGGGGGGGTGTCTTAGAGGGATCCTCTGCCGTGTTATTCACACATATATCAACATTGCCCCTCTCTGAAATCACGCCACAGGAAGTTGTGAAACAGGAGCACTTAAAAAGCACAAGGACTCTTTGCTGCTTCGGATCACGTTCAAATTTCGCCGAATGATTTTGAACGGGTTCTAGTGGTTCTAGCCTGTACCCCTGCACAAAAATTGGGTTCGTATTGCACTCCAAAGGGGTGCGATCTCTTTCAGTGGGGTTGCATCCCCATGACGTCCGTCGAGAAATGTTGAATAGTCCAGGAAGTGTCAACAGTGCCGAAGATTGTCGTCTGTCTTTTCATCGTACTGCGAACTCTCGTTTTCGACCGCGAAAACTGTGGGAATCAATGTTCCAAGGATAGGATTGGTTTCATTGACACCATTTATGCCACCCAATGAGGCCTTTTCGTTTAGGTTCTGAGCGGCGGTGTATCTGAAATGTTTCCTCGGACATTCATCAGACAATCGCGTGATTTCAACGCTGGGAATTGCTGTTCTGATCTCCATCGCAGGGGCCTCAAAAGTTTGTGGTGGAAATGCCGGTAAGATGGGAGGCGACGACCTACCTATCGTGTCACACGGCCACGGTGGCGTTGGCCAGAATTGTGATGAAATTTGGTGACAGTGTGGGACGATTAACGCACTTTATACGTGACATGAGCCTTTGAGCTGTTGCTCTTTTTCTTGCCGTGTCGACACCTTGCTGTTCGAAGCGTCGTCAAGCCGAGGTGACGTAGGGCGCTACGCTTTTGCATCATTACAGAGGAAGATTACAGGCACCTTTGAGCCAAATGTCAAACTTATGCGTTGGAATGGGACATAATTACGAGGTCTCAAAAACGGATGCTTTAATTCTGTTGCACAGTGTACAGTATATAAATAACCTAGTGGGTTACGTCGGGAATTCCATGAGGCTGATTGAAAATGATGCTGTTATCTATGAGAAGATAGTAACGTCATAAGACTGTAGCGCACTGCAGGAAGTCCTGCAGAGGACTGATGAATGCTGTAGGGACTGACAATTGGCCCAGAACATAAATAAATGTAACATATTGCTCATACACAATGGAAGAAATCCGCAACTGTACCATTACATTACTAGTGATAAATTTCGGGAAACAGTAATTACTGTAAAATAGCTAGGAGTAACCATACGGGGCGGCGTAAGTGAAATGACGTCATAAAAAAATAATAGAAAAGAGATGGTAGACCAGGATATTTAGGAAGAATGTAATTCATTTACGAAACAAACAGGTTACAGAACACTTATTCGAAAGGTGCTTGCGTATTTCTCATCAGTCTCGAATCTTTACCACGTATGATTAATAGAAGAGATAGCCAAGATCCAACCGAGTGCGGCGCCTTTCGTCACGGTATCTTTAAGTCAGTTCGAGAGGATTATACAGATACTCAACAAACTGAAGTGGCAGACATTACAAAAGAGCCATTGTATATCACGGAGAGGTTACCGATTGTAATTACGAGAAGTGTCGAATAACATATTACTTCCTTCCACATACGTCTCGAGAAGCGACCACAACAAGAAAATTCCAGATATTAAAGGTGATTCGGTGCACGGTGTGCTGCCGACAATCATTCATCCCACGCGACGTTCGCGAATGGAGCGGGGAATTTCCCATCCAGCAAGCGATTATCATGGACGTCCAGTGCACGTTACGACGGCGTCCCAGTCACGTGACACTTCCAATTATTTCACTAGTTTTGTCTCCAACACAGCAGCCATCTCTAAATTAACTATTCCTTGTCGGGGAATTTAACATGAAATCTTTCAGTTCCCTGAAACTTGCTTATTTCTTGTTGATTTTAATTTTCAAAGATATTAATTTCCGCATATGATAGATTCGCTGCAGTTAGAGGCCTAAACAGGGGAAATGCTTCGTCATCGGTGAAATATCAAGGACTTTCAGACCTATTTCTGCAACGATACCGATCTCCAGTGCTTTGGTCAGGAACTAATAAACAGACGATTCGATCGGTTAATTAACTGCACAGTAGACCAAATGTGCTCTGTGCTTTCAGTCTTGTAGTAGTGCCATGTTAGCCGTACTGGAAAATCCGATCTTACTGTCTGTAGGTAAATCATTTGTGCAAGGGGTTTATATGTACAGTAAAACTTAGTGTCAGCTGTGCAAAAACAATCAAATATTTCAAGATATAAAATTAAATCAGAAACGTTATAATTATTTCCAATGCAAAAGGGATCAGTGACTTCTCCGTGTAACATCTGTAAAGAAATTATATTTTTTTTTAATCAAATAATCTGTACTTATTACATGGAAAGATGTCAGGCACTAGGAGTGGTACCTGTGTCCGATGCAATGTCAAATTCAGCTAATGGTACGAGAACTGACAGCATAAACAATCGGCTACTATCAGAATCGTCGGACATGCTAGCTGTTATCCTGTTGCTGCCGTAGCCCAGCTTGTGTGGTAGTGCGGCCTAGATAACCGCTATATAAAACCAACGCGCAACGAATATATAGGGGGTGGGGGGACAAAAATATGGGATCATTACAAAAGTAATGCTTAATATGGTGTAAGAAACACGTTGGCTTTAAAAACACCTTCTAGTGGTCTCGGATTGAATAAGTACAAGTTCTGTATGATCTTCAGAGGAGTCTGATACCATTCTTCCTGCACAGCAGCAGTAAGTTTATATCTTGTGTTGTTTCCAAGGGAACCTTATATCACTCTTCCTGTACAATAGTAGCAAGTTCGGAAAATGATTATGGAGGTGGATAACGATCACGCACCGTTATGTTCAATGGAGACCATGAAAGTTCAATAATATTGAGATTATGCGAGCTGGGGTCCTGTCATCTTGGAACATGACATCACCGTTGGGGAGCAAATATTATACCATGTCATGGACGTGGTCAGCTAAAAGGGCACATAACCCTTGGCAGCTATGTGACCTTGTAGAGTACCATGGGGTACCATGCTATCATCACAGAATACCCGCCATTTTCCACTCTTGGGACGTGAACTCGGCCAAAAGTTAGAAACAGTGTGAAAAAGGCTCACTCGACTGAATGATTTTTTTTTCATTCCTCCATAGTGCAGTTTCTCTGGCCTCAGCACCACATTTTCCTCATAGGGACATTTGCATCACTGGTGAGTGGTTTTGAAATTATAGCTCACCCTGAAATTCCCTGCTTATGGAATTCCCTTCGTATTGTTTTGGTGCAAACAGCGTTCGTGAGTGCGACATTCAATTCTGCAGTGAGTTTTGCAGCTGTGGCCTCTTACTTTCATTCAAAATCCTCTTCAATGACCGCACGTCCTGATAGCAAACATCTTCGTCCGCATTCTGACTTAGCTATTGATGTTTTCCAGCTTTCACTGTTTGTGGTATAAATCTTCGATCGCTGTCTCTTAAAATACCAAACACTTCAGCTACCTTGTTAACGGTCCGCTCCCGGTAGCTGAGTGGTCAGCGAGGTAAAATGTCAATCCTAATGGCCAGAGTTCGATTCCCGGCTGGGTCGGAGATTTTCTCCGCTCAGAGACTGGATGTTGTGTTGTCCTAATCATTATCATTTCATCCCCTTCGACGAGGAAGTCGCCGAAGTGGCGTCAAATGGAAAGACTTGTACCCGGCGAACGGTCTACCCGACGGGAGGCCTTAGTCACACGACATTTACATTTACCTTGGTAACGGAAGCGCCCACCATGCAAGCATCAACAATTTGCCCACGTTCGCATTCATTAGATCCGATATAATACTCTCACAACTACACAGGTCCCTGTTCTGACAACAACTGACACTTTCAACGTATTGAGCACATTCCACAGGTGGCGTTCATCGTCAAAGACAACTGCACAACCTGCAGGCTTGGCTAGCATAGGCATTTATCTCAAAGCAAGCATTCCTCGCATTGCTTCCTTATTTTTGTCCTGTTCCTGAATACGCAGCCGTGACTTATGGCACGACATCATCAAGATTGGAGCACTGAGTTGTATAACAAACTTAACGATATCGCGCCATACATATACGCTCAGTGATAAGTAATCACGTAGTACAGTTTAAAACTATAGACATATAGGACTCACCATGAAAAATTTTAAAAGTTCTGCCAGAGGATCACCTCAAGGTTGAAACTAGTAGCAGAAAGAGAAAACTTTTTTTGGCAGTTTTCTGATTTTTAACTAGAAAATGTCTCTCGTGCTTTCAGTAAAATCAAAGCTTTATACCTTAAGCAGCTTTACACTAATCATTTCCAAACCTGCTGCACTGCGTATCCCCATCTCAGTCAATATTAATATTGGCTTACTGTTGTCGGCAGTATATGTTACGACGCACTGCAGTCCCAAGCCATATTGACCATCTGATATCTGTTCAAAGAGCAATTTCAGTGTGATTGTAGCAGAAAGTGTTGATATGAATGTGGCTGCACTGGAATTTCTGTTTCATTTTATCCATGTACAGTTCCCATCTTTGAGAGCTGAAAGCTACATTTAAAATAGAGTTGCTATTAACTAATATTATTTACGAGTACTTACGTATAGCTGATAAGTGCATTCATTATGTAGCTGACAGGAAACAGTTAAATCATTAAAACGTTGTCAGTGAAAATCTGCTCGTAAGTAACTGTAGGGAGATTTTGTTGTTGTATATATTTACATGTAACTGCAGTTTAGTAATTATATCGATATGTTGGCCGGTGTGGCCGAGCGGTTCTAGGCGCTTCAGTCTGGGAACCGCGCGACCGCTACGGTCGCAGGTTCGAATCCTTCCTCGGGCATTGATGTGTGTGATATCATTAGGTTAGTTAGGTTTAAGTAGTTCTAAGTTCTAGGGGACTGATGATCTCAGATGTTAAGTCCCATAGTGCTCATAGCCAAACATATCGATAATAATTCTGAATTGGCAAGCACAGCAACGCATTTCAGCTGGAATAGTCGGATATCTAAGCTCAGAATCGATTTGGTCTATATGTATTTCCGATAAACTGCAATAATTCGCGTTTCTGTTCCGCAGAATAAAAGTAGCATAGAATATAGCTATAGCGGTTCATCGTCATTCGATAAATGTAGTTGATGAGACAACAGTAATGTATTAGCGAATAAAACCCTTATAATACAAGCTATGTGAACAGTATCGCCTTCTAGCATTCGACGAAATCCTTTTAAACGTTACTCCTCACTGCAGTTTTAACTTCCGCTTGTTCGCAAACGCATGTGTTCTTGGGAAACGGCGATGTAGTTGTCTTTGCTTCTTTTCGACCTTCTCACAGCTGTTACCAAACCAATTTGTATCCTTAATCACTATTTCAGTTCACACATACTAATCGACTGCGTCGTAATAAATACAGACGAATCCAAGCTGAAGAATATTTACAGTTTATTCTCGGGTGTTCAGTGTCTGAAATTGACTATGCAAGTAAATCATACCCAAATTCCAGCCATATTTAAAACCGATATAATTTTCTGTTTTCTTCAGTAAAATTTTTGAGAACAGAACCAATACGTTGCAAGATAGCTATTGGTCACTATACCGTTCTAACATGTTACTCGAATTGAAAACTCCGCGTACTAGTTACCTGAAAGACTATGGTACTGAAATTTTGGTTATCCGTTCACATATGTGGTTGTTCTAGACTACCTGGGAAAAAAGTGGAGCACCCAGAAGGGAAGGAGGAAACAAAATTTGCTTCACGGGTTGGGAGGGTATGTGATGTTATTTCAGTGATTACAAACTCGGGTCAAATTTACATAGAAGTTGACAGTATGAGCCCAGTTATCAGTTCGATGTAGCATCCTCTCTGGTCTGGTTGCGTGCGGGCACTCGGATGGGAAAGCTGTGGACGGCAGTTATATGCCATAACATGTCTGGTAACAGCACAAATCATGAAAAAAACTAATGCTCCCCTGTAACCGTTCTCCTTGTCACAGAGAATCGTAGTTCTAATCATTTACATATCCATCCATAGTGTATATGTCTAACAAGTTACATTGACATTGACCACGTGCTTCACATTCGTTGTCTGGTGATGTATTACCATAGATTCTTGTTGTTGTTGTCGTCGTTGTTGCCGTCGTCGTCGTCGATGTTGTCGTTGTTATGCAGAGTGCAGCGTGCTAACCTTGACTATTTTTTTTTTTTGCCGTTTTACTCCATACAGCGTGTTTAGGGAGCATGAGGATCTTCCGTACCAGTTAATACAGCATAAGTTGATGTAGTACATTATTTGAGATACAGGTGAAAATTTGTAGCCGTGTCAGTAAAAGAATATAAACCAAACATGCAATTAGTCCTGTTTCACGCGAATGCACATAGTCCTATTTTTCTACATCTACATCATACTCCTCAAGCCACCTAATGGCATGTGGCGGAGGGTACTTTCGGTACCACTATCTGATATCTCCAATCCTGTTCCACTCGTCAATACTGAGTAGGAAGAATGATCGTCGGTAAGCCTCTGTATTGGCTCTAATTTCTCGAATATTCTCCTCGTGATTCAATACGCGAGATGTATGTTGGGATAGTAATATGATGTCCGACTCCTCCTGAAAAGTGCTGTCCCGAAATTTCAATAGCAACTCTCTTCGTGATGCACAACGCCTCTCTCCAGTGTGTAGCTTCCATCCCTGAAGCGTAATCCTGGAGGGTACGCATAACGCCCATCTTTCGTTGTTATATCCTTTTCGTTACCTTCAAAATGCCTTACAGCCAAAGATTTATATGATATGGTAGTAGGTGGAAATCTGAGGATACCAAATGTAGTTGTAGAATGGACGGATTTCCAACAGTTCGCAAGCAAAGACTCTCTGTTTACCCATTTCCAAAGCACATTCTTAGGTAGGTTCATTGTCTTGATGAAAGATGTTTTTCTTTGTTGGATACTTTTCTTTACATGAAAGTTTTTATTCAGGTGGTCCAGAAGAATTTTTGAAACATTTGCCTGTTATTGTTTTAGCCTTTTCAAGGTAATCTATAAAGTGTTTAAAAAGGTGTCCAAATTTCTTAAAAGATAAAGAGATAGTTAGAAAATCCTATAAACATTTGTTTGGAAACAAATATCTAGTGAGGTATACGTAGACTTCAGAAAGTGAGTTACACATGTCGTCCCGTGCTAAGACCATTCCGCAACAACAGTGGTGCATTGTCAGAAGAGAGTACATGTTCTCGACTTCCTGCAGCTACAGATCTGCTGTGCTGCGGATAACAGATGCATCACGGTGTGGGTGCGAAATGGCACGGCAATTGGAAACATAATCTGAAGCTGAAGTACATGGGGCAGTACAATTCTTGTGGACAAAATGTCTACATTACGCACAGATTAACAGTGACATTCTGGCAGTACATGGACCAAATGCAATTTCGCGTCTAGCCGTAGAGAAATGGTGCCAGCACTTTGACAAAGGCTCAGAGCCGTGGGTTGTGATGATCAAGAAGTCCAGATCTTGCAGCGCACGATTTCCGTCATTTCGGCAAGCAGAAAGAACTTCTGGAGGAAAAGAGATGTTTCAACGATGAGGACGTTCACATAGTGGTTCTCGAATTGCTCTGCGACCAATGAGTGGATTTCTTCGTCGAGAAACTGAAAAACTGGTCCAACGTTTTGACCATTATTTACAGAGACTTGGTGACTATGTTGAAAAATAGCGTCATATATCTGCGTCATTTTGAAGTGTAGTGTAGCATTCAATAAAAGTTTCTTGCCTGCCATAATAATGTACAAATTACTTTTTGAATTTGCCTCGTAAGTCATGATAGCCATTTGTCTGTTGACACTCCTCCTCACGAACACGTGCGATAACATGTGACCACCCTCGGATTGGACCGTGTAACGTGTGAACCTCGTAGATTGGTGTGATATATACAAATGTATTTAACTTTCCCCTCAACCAGAATGTAAGACATTAAGGTCAGCCGGCCATTGTGGCTGAGCGGTTCTAGGCGCTTCAGTCGGGAACCACACTGCTGCTACGGTCGCAGGTTCGAATCCTGCTTTGGGCATAGCTGTTTGTGATGCCCTTAGGTTAGTTAGGTTTAAGTAGTTTACGTCTAGGGGACTGATGAGCTCAGATGTTAAGTCCCATAGTGCTTACAGCCATAAAGGTCAAGTGAACAGAGGAGCCATGCTGCTAGATTTTCTCGATCGCTCCTTCGCACGTTAAACATTTGTGTTGGTTATTAGCGTACAAGGCATAGAAGATAGGTGATGCCCTCATGCCGTTGGCTAAACCATAACAGAATCCATTTATGTCATTTCCAGCTGGAATAGTAGTACTAATTTACTTCGTTTTTCACACTCCGGCGGACTGTGCCAGCACAGTCACAGAACGTTACGAGAAGAATGGCTTGTGTAGTATACAGCTGTAACTGCTGTGTCTGGCAATAGCGTTACAATCAGAGGACTAAGTACAGAGACAAATACTATCAACAATAAGTGAAAAACATGAAGGTAACATTCAGTGACTGTTCTTCACCCACGTAAGATGGCGCATATCTCAACACGTATTTGTTATTAACGAATATTTGTTGACAAGAACCTTTTTTAAGCACTCTGCGTAAAATATATCGTATATGTGTTTATGAAAACATTTTCGGCTGATATTTCACACTTTTTCGGTGCCGGTCCACTGGTTTCCATCCTCTGCTTTCATTTCTTTTCTGTCTGGGGTCAAGTAGTGGACGAAGGTGTTATTCATAAAAACAAATGGGCAACAAATGAATTGCATTCTTTTGAATAGACTCAGACGTTTGTGAGGAATCCGTTTTTGTATTTCGCATTTGTCAGCAATGATAAAATGTGACTAGATCTTGCACAAAACCTTCTCACAGCAAATTCCTTATATGTAGCGTACCGGATTAGTCGTTCTCAAAGAGCTAATCGTCAGCTGTTTCAGGCACGTTTCTCCAATGTCATCTCAGGCATTTTCTCGATGTTCTGCAATTTCGGAACCTCTTTCACGGGGATTATCTACGACACTAGCACGACAGCGTTTGAATTCTACCGCAAATTTCTGAAATGAATTGGGAAATATTTATGAGCCTTCCTAAAGTTGGGCCGGCCGAAGTGGCCATGCGGTTAAAGGCGCTGCAGTCTGGAGCCGCAAGACCGCTACGGTCGCAGGTTCGAATCCTGCCTCGGGCATGGATGTTTGTGATGTCCTTAGGTTAGTTAGGTTTAACTAGTTCTAAGTTCTAGGGGACTAATGACCTCAGCAGTTGAGTCCCATAGTGCTCAGAGCCATTTGAACCATTTTTGAACCTAAAGTTGGGATGAGTCTCCGTTGATGATAAACAGTCAGGACGAAGGGTTATTTGACGGCACTGTCTTCGAAATTATCCATCCGAAAACAAAGTAAGTAGGTTACAGTACGCTTGTTCGCCTACTGCTTGAATACTGCTCAGCAGTGTGGGATTCGTACCAGATAGTGTTGATAGAAGAGATAGAGAAGATCCAACGGAGAGCAGCGCGCATCGTTACAGGATCATTTAGTAATCGCGAAAGCGTTACGGAGATGATAGATAAACTCCAGTGGAAGACTCTGCAGGAGAGACGCTCAGTAGCTCTGTACGGGCTTTTGTTAAAGTTTCGAGAACATACCTTCACCGAAGAGTCAAGCAGTATATTGCTCCCTCCTACGTATATCTCGCGAAGAGACCATGAGGATAAAATCAGAGAGATTAGAGCCCACACAGAAGCATACCGACAATCCTTCTTTCCACGAACAATACGAGACTGGAATAGAAGGGAGAACCGATAGAGGTACTCAAGGTACCCTCCGCCACGCACCGTCAGGTGGCTTGCGGAGTATGGATGTAGATGTAGATGTAGATCTGGAAGCAATAGAAAACATACGATTATTTAAAAAAAACTTACAGATAAGCCTGCCCTGTAGATGAAGTTGACAGTTTCCTTACGTTACTGGCAACATGTAGTGTCGCTTATGTTTCATAATTATTAATAGTTTATATATCTTCGATAACATATCATTAACGTAGTATTTATAGCAGCAATAGAATTGTAATTAACATACTGCCTGAAAAGAAAGTGACGCATCCACATGACATGGTCAGACGTCAACATAGCTTAGTACACGTACACATCATTGGCGGGTATCAAAATGACTAGAGCTGCATTGTTTTAAGTACAACAGCCACTAGAATGCATTAATACTATGAACGATTAGTTTTGTTATCAGCCTTGGTGGTATATATAAGGTTTGTGGACATCGTCAGATATTATGTAAGCACTGTGAAGAACAGAGACATGCCGTGTACTCCTGAGAGAGAGCGTTATCAGCACGTAACAGAATTTGAAAGGGGCTTCATTGTGGATGTCCAGTTGATCGGATCGTGCCACATCCAGATTTATGGAGCATTCGTATGTGACCGTGGCTCGATGTTAGCCTGTGGCAGAGATGTTCGTCTGACCACCACAAGGGGGGATCACCGTATTGTGCATCAAGAATATTGTAACACCTTCACATCTTTGTCTGCCATCCGGGAACAAGCAATAAAGTACCTGCGAGATTCTATGTCATCCCACGTCATTGTTCAGATACTAGCAGAAACCGTTCTAGGGGATTAGCGTCCCACGTATAGGCTGCCTTTAACATCACAAAACAAACGGCTGTGTTTGGAGTGGTGCAGGTACCATGAAAGGTAAACTGCTGACGAGTGCCATCGTTCAGCAACGTTTTGCAGTAACCTTGATCATCAACGATTAAGGCGGTGACCTGTGGAGACGTTGCATTCTTCCAGTATTTTGGAGAAGCATAGCGGTGTTACTCCTGGCATCACGGTATGGGGAGCCATCAGGTATGATTGCAGGTCACGGCTACCAGTGATCCAGGGACCTATGACGGCACAACGGTATGTCCCGGAAGTCCTGCGTCCTCATGTGTTACCTCTCATGCTACAGTATCATAGAGCCATTTTTAAGCACAACAGTACTCCTCCACACATAGCACCTGTCTTTACGTGTGTTTGTGTGAAGTTGAGGTACTCCTCAGATCTGGCCACGGTGCATATATGGTGCAAGCTCGATCGCTAACTCCGTCCCAGTGCCAGTATTCAGTATATCAAGGACGGTTAAATCAGTTGTCGGCCAACTTGCCTCAGGAGAGAATACAACCGCATCAGCCCATGTATGCATGCCAGAGGGTGTCTAACGTTATACCGGTCAGTGGGCTTTGCGAATTTGACACGATTTTGTGATCACTGTAATAGCACATTCCCTCTCAACTCATGAAGTTTGATTTCGTTTCCTCAGCCCATTCTAGGTGTTTCACTTTCTTGGCATGTACACTATTTCGTAAGAAGATGCTACTTATATTTAGCCACTATGTATATCAACTATGTGTGTGATATTTTGTGAGTACTTCATTCTTCTTCAGCATTTTGTCACTCACCTCAAAATCGTTGCCTTTGAATCGTTGAAATCAATCTCTGCAAGTCGTTCCGACAGAGCACGTTCTCGATAGGCTCTCACTAGCAAACGATGACTTTCCGCAGTAGATTTCTTGAGATGAAAACAGAAGAGTAACACTTCCCGCAAAGGCTGTTTTGCAGCTACAAAACCCCACATACTCAAGACACTAAATAGGTATTTTCATTTCACTCCACTCGAAAATCGCACACAGATATGAAAGCCTGATGATTCTACTGCTAAACTGGTCGAGTGTGGCTGTCCGCTAAGCTACACTAGTACAGCTACTGCCTACTTTTGGTCGACAATGAGAATTAAGTCAAGCTCCCAGTAGCTCATTTCACCAGTTTAATGGCTCATACCATCATTCAAGAGAAGTGATTTCAGTAAAACAGAAACCATACATCAGGATGGCAGGACGGGAATTCGCTCCTTGCACGGAAAAAGAGTCCACTGTCTTAATCATTGTGCCACCTTGCTTGGTGTATTTGAAACAGAAATAAAATTCTCAACGTGTTGCATATTTATGTTCGACTAGACACTAGCGGTGTGTTCTCTCATCTCAGCAAAGGAGAGGATGTTGACACTTTTGAAAGCAGATGCTGTGTACGTTGTTGCTAAAACGTAGTGAAATTTATGAGACAGCGTCAGTACAGTTTAAGTCTATCACTTCATCAATCACAGCAGTTAAACTAGTTTAACTAGTATTCACGTTTGGACTCTACTGGTCCATGCGATGCACAGGGTATTCACAATTAAAGTTCCAGTTTAAAAACGCTGTAGAAAGACAGCCTCTGCACGGAATGATGTCAAATTTGGACCACATATTATTGACGCAGGGGAAAAAGTCATAAAAAAACCGGAAAACTTGACCAATAGATGGGGTTGTAAACGTCAGAATATGCACACCAACAGACGGTGGCCGGCCCGAGTGGCGGAGCGGTTCTAGGCGCTACAGTCTGGAAACGCGCGACCGCTACGGTCGCAGGTTCGAATCCTGCCTCGGGCATGGGTGTGTGTGATGTCCTTAGGTTAGTTAGGTTTAAGTAGTTCTAAGTTCTAGGGGACTGATGACCTCAGATGTTAAGTCCCATAGTGCTCAGAGCCATTTGAACCATTTTTTGAACAGACGCGCGGCACACGGCAGTTCCTCAGTTTGCTTCCGAGATGCCCAACACGACTACTCCCATGAAGGATCGCGCGCTGCTGGTAAAGCTCTTTTACAAGACCGATGAATGTGCACCAAGTAGTCCTGCAGAAATTGCAGATACTAAAGAGTGTAAAACAGGGATTGGTTCAAAGTCTGCTAAAGGTCTGGAGAAAATGATTACAGAATTTGAGAAGACAGATTCTTTTAAAGTACAATATGGGATAGAGACGAAAGTAATTGATTAGATGTCTGTCACAGATGTGGCCACAGCATTGCAGGAGGGATCGAATGATGGTGTGCAAACAAGCAGTGCACGGGGAATTGCCCGAACACTGGACATGCCTGCGAGCACGGTGCATAAAATCCTCGGAAACATCTTGCGTTGCTATCCATACGAAATCATCCATTTCCAGGAACTGCTTCGTGATGAGCTGCAAGCGAGACAAACGTACGCTCTGATATTTCTTGTTCGTGTGAAAGTGGTCTCTGAGTTTCCATGAAAATTCTGTGGACAGACGAAGCCCATTTGTAACTACAAGGACATGTCAACACGCAGAATTACAGTACATGGGCAACGGAAAATCCGACTCACATCGACCAGTACCACTTCATTCTGCAAGGGTGACTACGCGGTTCGGGTTGACGACATCGTTTACGTAGGGCAGTATTTTTTCGACGAGATGAGTCCTGCGAGTCTTGTTACCTATACCGTCATTAGTAAACGTTATGAGAGTCATTTTGAGACCAACGTCATTCCAACCCTTCAACAGCATGGATGTGTAGTTAGGATCATTTTGATGAATGATGGCGTTCCTGTGCTCACTGCACAGCCAGCGAAGCAGCTGCTGCAGAAGTATTTCGGACATGCTGGAATTACCAGCCGTTATTTCGCTACAGCTTTGCCAACAATGTCACCTGATCTTAATCTGTGTGATTTCTGGCTGTGGGTTTATCTGAAAGATGTCTACGAAAGTATCTGAACTGAAGGCACGCAATGCGCAACACGTACTGAACGTGACCCCAAGACACTCCGCTCTGTTGTGGAAAATGCTGTTTCCCGATTTCAACTTGTGGCAGGAAACGGTGGACAGCGTATTGAACATGTCTTGCGCCAGTCTCACGACAGTTATAAACCGTTGTCGTTTAACTTTTTATGTGGCTTTTGGCTCCAGGACAATTAAAAACCGATGTAATTTGGCTTTTTATGCTTTTTTTTACCTCAGGACAATTAAAAAGTGATTTTCCCAAACGATGTGTTATGACCTTGCCGTTGTGGATGGGCTTACCTAACCAACAGTGCCTAAACCGTTGACTGCCGAACTTATACAGTCATTCACATTGAACGATATGAGTGGCGTAATATGCAGCTCAAACCACAAGCGTCGTATTGTGATTCATCAGTCATTTGTAGCCGATGCCATTCACGTTAAGACGCTTACACCGCCATCTATTGCTACAATTTTCTTTAATTTTTTTTTCTTCCATGACGTTTCCCCCTGCGTTAATAATGCACTATTAAATTTGACGTCATTATGTGCAGTAGTTGTGTGGGTGCAGCGTTTTGCAAGTGTAATTTTAATTACGGACACCCTGTACAACAAACAGTATTTCAGAATATTCCTTTAGTCTTTCTTTGCGCCCATATTACTTTAATCTTGTTGGACTGATCTCTTTTTCTGTCCCTAGACCTATTGGTACCGGTCTTCTTATTTCTCTCTGGCAGGACAACGGTTCACTCGTAATTTTCTACCTAAATGTTTCTCTATTTTGTATTTTCTGGTGTGTCATCGCTGTATCTTTCAGATCTTCATTTACTGCTGCGATCCTTACTGTCTCAATTCTGACGTTACTGCAAGTTACGCCGAATGTCACAACTCGTCTAATTAATCTGATTCGTTCCATTATTTTAATACACCCACAGAATTATTTGTTTTCGTTATAATTTTGAATTTATTTGTTTGTTCTTAGGCTGTATGTTCCTTCTTCAGCGTCATTTGGATGCCGAAGAATTAGTTCCCACTTTTATGGAGTGTGTACATTAATACTCGTTTAAATGATATTGCATTTATTCTGTAATTCTGCTTAATATCCTCAAATACAAATACATAAGCAGCAGTTTACCTTCCGTATTTTTCATTTTGTATGAGTTCAAAATTTTATCGCTACTTTTGTGCAACTACATGATCGTTAATCTAAAATAATTAGGCTGTATGACGACAATAATAAATGAAATAGGAAATTAACTGCTGGAGTATTCAAAAATTTGCAAAATGACACTCTTGTAAACTTTTATAGAACATAACTGCTGTGTTATGAAGCTTATTAATGTATATGAAGCTGAACCACTACAAAACAAACTACAAATAAATATCAGAGAATTGTGTTAACATCTGCAAATGATACCAGCATGCAGATATTCAGAAGCTGCACTGAAGTACAAGTATGTAATAAAAAGAAAAAGAGAAATATGAACCTCAGAAAAGAAATGGGCACTGGAACAGTCTTTGTCGTAAACTAATCCTTGAAGAGATAAAAAAAGAAGTGGAGGAAGAAGAAGAATATTTGAGCTGTTCACAATTACCATTTCCTTTTTAGTTTCTTCCCTATTTCGTGTTACTGAAAGAACAAAACACTGATGATAGCATTTAGAAAACCATAAACGAAGTCGGGTTCTTAAACTGTGAAATTAGCTACACTTTACAATGTGCAAGAACACTTCATTGTTTATTGCCACCTTTACATGAGGTTATTCAATATGTTTCACAGAAAACTCACCGAGAACTTTAAAATCAGAACTCATTATTTAGATTAACAAGAGTGACCCTGAATATTTTGTGTCCTCTCCATTACTCGCGGAACGAACAGACGAGCGTGGACAAGTGCCTGCTGGAAGACAGGATCCGTGTAGGAAAGTACTGAGCCTACCAGATATAACGGCCGGCCGGTATATCATTTCTGAAGTGCTGTACCGTGCTTTCGGCCGCACACAGTACTGAAAGACAGGAAGTATTTACAAGGTTCCGCCGGGCCGGGCTATCAAACTACCAACTAATGAGGCGGCCATGTATAACCATTCATCATCGCTGAAGTGAAATCCTTTTAATGGCGTCCTGACAAGCGGGGCGGGCTGTAGCATGTAGTGTATGTCTGTAATCCATCATCTGAAGTGTTACCCGGTGAATAAAGACCCTGTATTTGCCCTTCAATTACTGGCGCAAACACGCTGATGGCGGCGTAATGCCCGCGACGGCGAAAAGCAATACGAAATATGCTGGCGGCTGGTGGCTGCCGGCTTCCCCCAGCTCCGCCGCGCCCCAATTACGGCCCTCGCTGCCAGATACCGCCGCAAAGATCAAACAGTTCTTCCGCACGAGTACACACTCGCTGGACTTGGCCGCAGTAAATGCAACACAGCTCTGATTAAGTTCGTGATACAATGCAGCAGACGTTCAGTGCTCAAGTACTGACATACGCTACTAGTCAGGGCGGCAGAGGAGCGATCGCAGGTATCGATCAAAAAGGATCTTTGACAGATTTTAGTACTCACTCTTCTACGCGGCACCTATTACACAGTACACTAACGTTAGACTATGGAGTTTGACTCAGTCAATACTCAAACTATTTTTTTTTTTTTTTTGGCTTTACCAGTTTCGACTTCTGACCCGCCCGCATACCCGTGCATGTTAAAGCGGCACTTCCGGGACGGGGAGGCGCGCCGGTCCCGGATCGAATACACCAGGCGGATTAAAGAAGAGGATCGTGTACCAGGCAGCCTGGATGTGGGGTTTTTAAGCGGTTTCCCACACCCGACTAGATGAATACCTGGTTGTTACCGAAGTAACGTTCACTTACACGATTCGCAAACATTTAAAAAACTTTCGCACACTTTCACATGCTTGGCAACACACGCAGACAGTTAGGGTGCACACAAAAAATGGTTCAAATGGCTCTGAGCCCTATGGGACTTAACCACTGAGGTCATCAGTCCCCTAGAACTTTGAACTACTTAAACCTAACTAACCTAAGGACATTACACACATCCATGCCCGAGGCTTTATTCGAACATGCGACCGTAGCGGTCGCGCGGTTCCAGACTGTAGCGCCTAGAACCACTCGGCCACCCCGGTCGGCAGGGTGCACACATTCCGACCCGTTTGTTAACGGGGTGATGATAGAAACGGCACCCTGACACATCTTTAATTAACCATGTAATATGCGTTAACCATGCAGACCCTGAGTAGATGCGGGACAAAGAAGCAAGTAAAAGAAGAAGGTGACCGATTTAAACTTTTCATTCATTCTCAACTGCTTATAATGTCTCTTGGTCGAGGGTTGCTTCACAGTATGACGGCAGTAAATTCAGCCTCAAGGCTCCTACTAGAGGACTCTATACTCTGACGCAACCACTGATCAAGAAACATTTCTTGAGCATATTCTAAGTTCGAAGATAATAAATTTCCTTGAGACGGAAAGCTAGTGTCCACAATTCAGCACTGCTTTAGAAAACAACGCTGGTGCGAAACTGAGCCTGCCTTTTTCTCGCACGATATGCTGCGAACATCGATGAAGGTCGACAGGTACATCCTGTATTCTTTTATTTCCGGAACGAGTTTGATAGAGTGATCCATTGCAGAATGTTTACGAATGTCAGAATATAAGGTTATAAGGTATGTGAGTGGCTCGAAGATTTTTAAAGTATTAGAACTCAGTATTCTGGCCGCGACGGCGAGTGTTCATCAGAGACACCCGTACGATGAGGAGTGCCCATGAGAAGTGTGGTGAGACTGCTCTTGTTCTGTACATACAAAAACGATCTAACATATAGGATGAGCACCAACCTGCGACTGTTTGCTGATGATGTTGTAGTCTGCCGGCCGCGGTGGTCTAGCGGTTCTAGGCGCTCAGTCCGGAACCGCGCGACTGCTACGGTCGCAGGTTCGAATCCTGCCTCGGGCATGGATATGTGTGATGTCCTCAGGTTAGTTAGGTTTAAGTAGTTCTAAGTTCTAGGGGACTGATGACCTCAGCAGTTAAGTCCCATAGTGCTCAGAGCCATTTGAGCCGTTTGTTGTGGTCTACGATAAAGTGTCGTTGAGTGACTGTAGAAGGATACAGGATAACTTAGACAGAATTTCTGTTTGGTGCGATGAATGGGAGATTGATCTACACGTAAGATTACGTAGATGAGTAGAAAAACAATTTTGTAATGTTCAAATACAGTATTACCGTTTATTTCTTCACACAGTCACGTCGATCAAGTATCTACGCGTAACGCCGCAGAGAAATGTGAAATGGAACGAACACGTTAGGTTGGTAGTAGGAAAGGCGAGTGGTCGACTTCCGTTTATTGAGAAAATTTTAGAAAAGTGTAGCTCATCTATAGAGACCGCGTACAGGGCATCAGTGCGACCCGTTACTGAGTACTGTTAGAGTACCACCAGGTTCAGATTAAAGGACGACATTCATAGGTGGACTGCTGTATTTGTTACCGGCAGGTTCGATCAACACGCAGATATTACGGAGGTGCTTTGTGAACTCAAATGGGAATCCCTGGAGGGAAGACAAAGTCGTTCCCGTGAAACCGTGTTGAGAAAATTTAGAGAACCGGCATTTTTGGCTGATAACAGAACATTTCTATTGCCGCCAACGTACGTTTCGCGTAAGTACTTCTAGGGCAAGTTAAGAGTAATTAGCGCTCGTACGGAGGCACATACCCAATCGTTTACCCTCGCTCCATTTGATAGTGGAACAGGAGGGGAACGAGCGGTAGTGGAACAAACTACCCTCCGCGATGTACTGCAGGCGCATTTGCGTAATATGCGGATGTAGATTAAGGGGCTATTGATAAAAGTCGACTGAAAAGTGAAAACCGATACAGGCAATAAATAAAAATTGCGTGAGCATTGACTGACTCAGGCAGTAGCAACCGGCTGAGACACAAGCAGCAACAGGGAAGTAACCGATTTTGTGACATTCTCCGAGTGCCTTACCAGGAGCGTATTTTAAAGTTTCATCTGTGTGCTTTCATGGTTCAGTTTCTTGAGCTTCTGCGTGTTAATTTAATATTTAAAAGACACAGTTCTCTTGTTTTCGTTTGCGTCGGAAAGTAAACCGATTTTTTGACATATTAGAAGTTCCTAATCAGTAGTGATTTATTTAGTCTCACCTGAACGCTTTAGTAGTTCAGTGTTTCAATCTCTGCGTATTAATCTAATTTATCAGGCAAAATTCTTGCGTGTTCGACCGCGTCTACAGTAGAGTTCCGCAGCACCTGTCGATAGTTGTAGTGTAGTTTTTCAAGGTCTTTAGTATGGATACGGACTGAGACTGCTGTGTGCGGATGCGAGCCGAGTTGGTAACACTTCGCTCTCAGCTCCAGGCTATGAAGGCTTCGGTTTCATAGTTTGAAGCTGCAGTGGATGGGCATCACCGTTTTGGGCCGAGTGGATCCAACGGACGTCCAGCACGTCTGCGTCCTCCGATCAGTCCGCAATGGTGGCCAGCGCAGCTACTGCTCGCACTGAGGTTGACGCCTCACCTGTGGTCGAGTGGGAGGTCACCTCGGGCGTGGCAGGCGGCGAAAGTCTTCCCAGGGAGCCGCACGTACGACCTCCCCGGTTAGTCTCACAAACAGGTTCCAGGTGCTGTCTCTGGCTGACACTGTCGCTCAGCCAGATGCAATCGACTGCCCTGTTTGGGAGAAAATCACTCAGCCTGCAAGATTCGGGCAGTCAGAGAGGGTGGAATTATTGGTAGTTGGGAGATCGAATGTTAGGCATGTTAGAGGGACCCTTAGGGACGTGGCTGCCAAACAGAGAAAGGAAGCCAATATGCAGTCCGTGTGCACACCGGATGGAGTCACTCCAGACGTGGAACGGATCCTTCCGGATGCCATGAAGAGCAGCCAGCTACAGGTGGTGGCTCACCTCGGTACCAATGATTTGTGTCGCTTTGGATCGGAAGAGACTGTCTCTGGTTTCGAGCGGCTAACAGAAGTGGTAAAGGCTGTCGGTCTTGCTTGCGAGACGAAAGCAGAGCTGACCATCTGCAGTATAGTCGACAGGAACGCTTGTGAACCTCTGATACAGAGCCGAGTGGAAGGTCTGAATCAGAGGCTCAGACGATCTGCGCCGTGTAGGCTGCAGATTCGTCGACTTGCGCCATAGGGTGGTTGGATTTCGGGTTCCGCTGAATAGGTCACGAGTCCACTACACGAAGGAAGCGGCTACTAGGGTAGCAGGGGCTGTGTGGCGTAGACAAGGCGGTTTTTTATGTTAGAAGGTCTCGAGAAAACACAGAAAGGGTTTCAGTCACAAAGTGTGCAGGCCGAACACAGGAAGAACGTGGCTACAGGAACCAAAGTTGTAAATTGTTATAGCTGTGTTGGGAAAGCACAGGAGCTCCAAACGCTAATAGAAAGCAATGATGCACGAATCGTTATAGGCACTGAAGGTGGCTAAGGCCTGAGACAAGTGCAGACGAAATTTTTGCGAAGAACCTAACGGTGTTCCGAAAGGATAGGCTAAACACAGTTGGCGGTGGCGTGTTTGTTGCTGTTAGAAGTAGTTGATCTTGTCGCGAAATAGAATTAGATAGTTCCTGTGAGTTAGTGTGGGCAGAGGTCATTCAAGGCAACCGCAATAAAATATAATTAGTTCCCTTTACCTAGCTCCCTACTCAGATGTTACAGTTGCTGAAAGGTTCAAAGAAAACTTGAGTTAAATTTCAAACACGTACCAGACTCATACAATTATAGCTGGTAGTGACTTTAATTTACCCTCGATATGTTGACAAAAATACATGTTTAAATCCGTAGGTACGCATGAAACATAACCGAAATTGTGCTAAACGCATTCTCTGAAAATTATTCCGAGCAGTTAGTTCAATGAGCCCACGCGAATAGTAAACGGTTGTGGAAACACACTTGATCTCTCAGCAACAAATAATCCTGAGCTAATAACAAGCATTAAAACGTACACAGGGATTAGTGAACACAGGGTTGTCGTAGCGAGACTGAATATTGTAACCTACAAATCCTCCAAAAATAAACGATAAATTTACCTATTCAAAAAAGCAGATAAAAATTCACTTGTCGTCTTCCTGAGAGACAATCTCCACTCCTTCCAAATTAGCAGACCAGATATGGCTTGAAATCAGAGAAATAGTATCGACAGAAATTGAGAAATATATACCAAATAAATTAATAAACGATGGAGCTGATCCTCCTTGGTACACAAGACAGGCTCCAAGATTGGTAATCTTTTACAGAAGCTGGAACTTAAGCGGGGACATCAATGCGAGATGCTTATAATAGTTTCCACAACGAAACTTTGTCTCGAAACCTGGCAGAAAATCGAAAGGGATTCTGCTTGTATGTAAAGTATTCTAGCGGCAAGACTCAATCAATGCCTCCACTGATCGACAGCTATGGAAATACTATCGACGACAATGCTGCCAAAGCAGAGTTACTAAACGTAGCCTTCCGAAATTCCTTCACCAAAGAAGACGAAGTGAATATTTCAGAATTCGAATCAAGAACAGCTGCCAACATGAGTAACTTAGAAGCAGATATCCTCGGGGAAGTGAAGCAACTTAAATCACTTAATAAAAGCAAGTCTTCCGGTCCAAACTGTATACCAATTACGATCGTTTCAGAGTATGCTGATACAATAACTCCATACTTACAATCACATACAACCGTTAGCTCAACGAAAGATCCGTACCCAAAGACTGGAAAGTTGCACAGGTCCCACCAATATTCAAGAAAGGTAGTAGGAGTAATCCACTAAATTACAGGCCCATATCTTTAACGACGATATGCAGCAGGATTTTGGAACATATATTGAGTTCGAACATTATGAATTACCTCGAAGAGAACGGTCTATTGACACACAGTCAATACGGATTTAGAAAACATTGTTCTTGTGGAACACAATTGGCTCTTTACACACACAGAGTGTTGAGTCCTATTGACAAGGGATTTCAAATTGATTCTGTATTTGTATATTTGCAAAAGGCTTTTGACATTGTACCACACAAACGGTGCGCAGTGAAATTGCGTGCTTATGGAATATCGCCTCAGTTATGCGACTGGATTCGTGATTTCCAGCCAGAGAGGTCACAGTTCGTAGTAATTGACGGAAAGCCATCGAGTAAAACAGAAGTGATTTCTGGCGTTCCCCAAGGTAGTGTTGTATCCCCTCTCCTGTTCATTATCTATATAGACGATTTAGGAGACAATCTGAGTAGCCGTCTTAGGTGGTTTGGTGATGATGCTGTCGTTTATCGTCTAGTAGTCATCAGAACATCATAACAAATTGCAAAACGATTTAGAAAAGATAGCTGTATGGTGAACCCTGAATAACATAAAGTGTGAGGTCATCCACATGAGTGCTAAAAGGAATTCGGTAAAACTCGGTGACACGATAAAGCAGGTAAATCTAAAGGCTGTAAATTCAACTAAATACCTAGGAATTACAATTACGGAAAACTTAAATTGGAACGAACACATAAAAATGTTGTGGGGAAGGCAAACGAAAGACTGCAGAGCACTTAGACAATGTAACAGATCTACTAAAGAGACTGCCTACATTTCGCTTGTCCGTCCTTTTGTCAGAGTACTGCGGTTGGAATCCTTAGCAGGTAGGATTAACGGAGTACATCTAGAATGTTCAAAGAAGGGCAGCACATTTTGTATAATCGCGAAATAGGGGAGAGAGTGTCATTAAAATAATACAGGATTTGGGGTGGACATCATTAAAAGAAAGGCATTTTTCGTTGCGGCGGAATCTTCTCACGAAATTTCAATCACCAACTTCCTCCTCCGAATGCGAAAATACCTTGTTGACGCCGACCTACACAGGGAGAAACGATCATTATAATAAAATAAGGGAAATCAGACTTCGCACTGAAAGACATAGGTGTTCGTTTTTTTGGTGCGCTGTTCGAGACTGGAATAATGGAGAATTACTGTGAAGGTGGTTCGGTGAACCTTCTGCCAGGTACTTATGGATCTTTGTAGATGTGGATGTAGACGTAGATATAAACTTTATCGTCGTAGTGGGCTCACAGGCGTATTCCGCCAACAATATGGTAAATATAAACACACTAACATACCGGTATGCCAGAACTGTTATACCAAGAAGAACACATAGAACTGAAATAAGCTGATGAAAAAAGTTTTGTACAGTCCTAACTGCTTGCCTTGCTTACCTCTATCTCAGTACCGTGATGATCTATGCAAAAAGTTACGTACAGCAGTCTGTGTGTTGAATCCTGAATGCGACAGTGAGGTTCGAGTATACTATTTAGTGTGCCAAAGTGCCAGGATGGATAATTTCAAGTTTAACTCGTGCGCCCATTACTAATTTACGGCATTAAAGTTTCCCCCGAATTTGCGTACGCCGTGGTGGCGTTATTCTAACTTTCAACCGCTGTCGTGAGACGTAAAACATTGAAGATCTAAGTCACAAATGAATCACAGACATGGGCTGCGAGTGGTGATTGATGTAAATCAATGGAGAAAGTTGAAAATTTGTGCCGGACCGGGATTCGAACACGGGTCTCCCGCTTACGAGGCAGTTGTTCTGACCACTAGGGTCTTTTTTTTGTTAAAATCAAACACTCTTCAGCTGCCCAAACCTCCAAATTTCTATCCCAGCGGGCTACCAGTTTCAACGATGCACCACGCCATCCCCAGGGCCACCGACCGAAGCGCAGGAAGACTCTCACCCTAGGTACAGTCGAAACAGAAGCCAACATTCAATGCCTGGTACCCACAGATGGTCTACCGATACTACCCTGAATGCTGGCCCCAGCTCCAGACAGGACCAAAAGTGGGAACCCCCCCCCCCCCTCCTCATTCGGTATAACTGCCAGATGAAGCATGAAGTTTTAATTTATGACGTTTTTACTACTGACTGTATTAGTGACACATTTTGCAGACAGTATTCGCATATGGAACTGAATGTACCAGCAAAAATTATATCATTCTACGACACATAATTCTGGAGCTATGACGTAAAATACTGAGATGCATGAAAAACAGCTGCATCATACGTGGCGTTTTAATTTATACTTCTTTACTACTAACTCTATTCGCAACACATTTCGCAGACAGTACCCATATATACCGATGAATGTACCTAGAAAAATATATTATTATTGTATTACACATAGTTCAGGAGGTATGATGTCATAAACACTGAGATGCGTGAAAAACAGTTGCATCATGCATGATGTTTTACTTTATTACTTATTTCCTACTAACTCTATTCGCAACACATCTCGCATTCAGTAACCATATATACCACTGGATGTAGCCGCAAAATTATATCATGTATAGCTCATAGGTCAAGAGATACTAAATCATATGCATTGAGCTGTGTGAAATCAAACTGCAGGGCGAAATTCACTACGGATAATTACAGATACAGGTGAAATATGTGTAGAAGTGCACGTGAAATATGTTAAATATATATGAGCCGGCCGCTGGTGGCCGAGCGGTTCTAGGCGCTTCAGTCTGGAACCGCGCGACCGCTACGGTCGTAGGTTCGAATCCTGCCTCGGGCATGTATGTGTGTGATGTCCTTAGGTTAGTTAGGTTTAAGTAGTTCTAAGTTCTAGGGGACTGATGACCTCAGACGTTAAGTCCCATAGTGCTCAGAGCCACTTGAACCAAATATATGTGAAATATATTTGAAAACATGAGAGCGCGGGCAAAGACACTTGTACAGAGCTCATCCTAAACCCCTGGAAAGATTCAAACCAAATTTGTGCACGTATTAATTACAGTCTGGAAATAAATACTGTGGGGCAGGAACCACCAGCCTCCTATAGGCGTGAACGAGATACCGTGGAGAGAGAAGGGGTTGATGAGGAGATACACAGACAGTGAGGGGGAAGGAGGAGATAGACTTAAATAGGCTGGAAGGGGAGATGGACAGAGAGAGAGAGGAAGGGGGAATGAACAGGGAGAGTGGAGAGGAGGGGATAGACAGACAAAGGGAAGAGGAGGAAACGGACAGAGGTAGGGCGAGGAAGAAATAGACAGAGAGAGGGGTGGGAGGAGATGAACTGAGAGAGGGGGAGGAGGAAATGGACAGAGAGAGTGGGAGAGAGTGGGGAAGAGGAGATGATCAGATAGAGGTGGAGCAGGAGAAGGACAGAGAGGTCGCAGGAAGAGATGGACAGATAGCAGAAGGGACTGGAGAAGGAGAGAGAGAGAGAGAGAGAGAGAGAGAGAGAGAGAGGGAGCTAGTGTAAGAGATGAGCAGGGGGGGGGGGGGGGGGTGAAGAAAGGGATGGACAGAGAGAGAGGCAGGAAGAGATAGACTAATAGAAGTTTGAAATAAACACATAAGCAGACAACGCCAAGTACTCAGCTAGTATAAATACGGGACGAAAGCTGCTAACCAGATACAGCTCGCCTGGATGAGTATGACGAACGTTGTAAAGCCCATTCTATAGCCAGATGTCATAATGGAACCAAATGACCTGGGTACTATTCAAGACGTCTTTTACTTGACAGATCGGCACGTTAAACCATGTGAACACAGTACCACACCAGCGCGTGTCAGCAGCCACGGTTCTCGAATTTAGAGTATCGCAAATGCATGCTGTCCTCCCTAGGAATTGTATCTATGGAATCCTACTTAATTGCCACAAAAGTGCCAGTTAACTAATACATACTACACCATCACGCTAGTTGGGCCCATAGTAACGAAACACATTTGTAGGCAGAACAGACAAAAGGATCCTACTTTACACCCTCTGTTACGAATCGTTAGAGGCCTCAGAGCCCGACAATTTTCGGACCGGCCGCATGATAGTTGCCGCCCATCAACGATTCTTTGGCGTAACGGGTCTCGAAAGTGAAGATTTTATTGTAAGTGAAGGTTTTATTGTAAACGTCTTCTCCACTACTTTTAACACTTGCAGTTGATGTAGCAACTATAACGTGAATATAAATATACGGCAATTATAAGCTAGTGGAAAGATCATTGATAACAATTTTTTAATAAGTACATAGTCAGCAAAATAATCCATTAGACGTCGTGAGTCGATGTCGAAACAATAGTAGTAACGGTACCCAAAGGCAAATAAACCTTTTAGTTTGCAGGGTATATCGGTTATTGGTTTAATAAATCACGCATCCAGAGTGCACTCATAATACAGAAGGGAATTTTGTAGTTTCTGAAATAAGAGTGACAAACTTAAGCTTGATGCTTGTTTTTAATCCTCATACACTAACACTCGCATGTACAAATGTTACAATCGATTGTGAAACCTTACAGTCCCAACTACATGATCCAAAATAGCTTTATATGGTCAACAAACACAAACATTTGGGGGACACGTCCTAACCTCTCCACATTTTTCTTACATTTCTGTGGACTTATTTCTATGCAGTTTACATTACAAAGGAAAAAAAAATTCGTAATTATAATAATTCTGAAGAACTAAAAACATTTCGACGAAATTACTGCCGTCGGTCACAAACTTTTTCCATCACCCTGAAAAAATCTGAGTGGTACGAAAAGGAATAAGTGCGACAGAGGATTTTGTAGCACCAAACGAATTTCTTGAAGCTATAATTTTGCAAACACATAAAGATTTTTATTGCATATTTTTCAGTAACGAAGAAAACTAAATTTTGTGCTTCACCGACAACATGGTTTTCATTTGCCGTGACATGCGATTCTGTCTAAAGCTAAAGTGACATTATCCCAACCGGTAGTAAGGGGACGTCAAGTTTAGCATGCATTACGAACAACGGTGGACCTCAGCGTTCTTCATTTGACATGTTCAGAGGTGAAGGTGGTCTTTTGGTGGGTCTAAAAGTTTTTACTTATGTAAGAATCGAACACAGTACCATCAACGTACCAAGAAAGGATCAGTCCACTACACCAACTGAACCCACAGAAATGGTGTGGAGAAAGACAGTCTTTTCTACGATTGACTTAAACTGAAATAAGAGAGATCTTCCAAGAAGTAGGAATTAATTTTATATCGAGAGAAGCAAAATTCAAGATGCTGAGTACCATGTAACAAATAAAAGTTAATGCCCAGTACTTAAAGTTTCGATTTTCTTCTTTCTTATGCATTACAGAATCCTATGTCTTGCCATCTGCACCACCCGTGAACACTAGGATATGGTAGATTATGAAGAAACTGATGGCTTCCGCCCTAGTTGTTCTTGAGCAGCATGTGTTCGTGGTCTTGTCGTAAGCGTCCCTCAGCTAAGAGTTTGAGCCGACTCTTTCGTTTGTTTCTTAAAACATATTTAATCTGGCAGCAAAAATTATCTGTCTGATCGGCGCAAATTTTATAACTCGCCAGTAATAACAATAACTTCCAAAAACATTTCCACCAAAGATCTGGATTTTGCTCTCTCTAATTCAAAGCAACATAAATTAGCGGTGGGCACATATTCATTTTTGCTTGAATGTTATCAGGTGCCACAATGAGCATACCTGTCTAAAATCTGTACTGGTGAGGGGATATGGTGCCTTTATATTAACTTCATAAAAGAAATAAACTTTTTTGACCCGAAAAATCTCAATAAAAGGGTGTTAGAGTACACAAAACACAATTTTATGCATTTAATTGCGCAAAGGTGTCCTGTACTACGTACTGCTTCCCAAGGACGTGTCCATATCTGTTGGAATTTGTTCTCGATGAATGAGGCTTCTTGTTGTTGGAATATAAAAAAACGGCCAAGAGAACTGTATCATGTGTTGCTACTGCATGGTTTAGTCGCCTGCGCTCTGTCTGCAGTCCTGCGTCATTCTCAAGTAGTATTACAGGACCAACATAAATGTATGGAAATATGTCATTGGGAGTAGACAAAACTCAGTTAACAAATTATTGCAGCACAAGCCATTATTAAAACTGTCTATTCACAAAAAAATTACACTGTCGGAAGCAGAAAAATGCAACCATTTACAAGTATGAAATTCTTCATTTTTATAAGTTTTTCACCTTTATATCTACTGGGTACTGAATAAAGGCAAAGAGAAGACTTGTGGTGGATACGTTTTCTTATTATTTTCTTACTGATTTTCGATCTGGCTGCTTGTAGCTCTGTCATAGAAGACGTACAAATCTCGTCTCCAGCGAGACCGACACCGACAGCTAACGCAATCTTCACTTTTAAGCATGACCGCGTGACAACCTAGTTAGTGAACAACCACAGTATGCATCTCTCTCATACACATTGTTGCAGCAATAGGGGAGCGACTTAATTATGAACATAAAGGAGGACATTAGTTTCAGTTACTACGTAGAACGAGCCTCCTAGGATCAAAAACATAAATTTACTAAATTTGTGCCACACAATAACATTAACAGTAATTAATTAATTAATTAATTGACATTACACTCAAATATCCAGTGGAATGTAGTCACTCCAGGGAGTAAGTTGTCAATCACAGAGTTTCCAGACACATTCTTTGATGTTACCACATCTCAATCACATTGGCGGCAGGAAGGATACATTACCGCAGCTGAACTGTTACTTTAGGTGTACTGCTTGCACTTCAAACCCGTAGCATAGGCACCCACAGAGATGACCAACAGTTGTAATTCCAGAAGAATGTATCTAGGGGTCGGGCCTATGTGTAGATATGAATAACATCCATATTTATTTCAAATGAGAACATTGACCTTATGGGGTGCACAATTTTCAAATTTATTTTCTGTTGACGAGTTTCGACTTTTTAGCGATTATCAGGTAACATTCACATAACCTCTATGTAATATATTGCCACAGATGACTAAAGAGTCGAAAATGGCAAATAGCAAGTAAGTTTGAAAATTGTGCAGCCCATTACACACCGTGTTTTAATTTGAAGAATATGACAAGGTTTTTGACCCATGTGAAAACAAGATCATCAGTATTCAGATACACTGAGTGCAACCTGAACATCATAAATTAAGGGCAGGCTGTATTATTTGGGCATTCCTCCTTTTCAGTAGCTTTTGTAATTATTTTTTGTTTTCTGTCTTAAGCATGCTGTTAACTGATAAGCTCATTCACCAGATGCAATTAGCTTTTTTTTGTTTTCCATCGTTATCAATAGCTATACTGTAAACAATATGAGTACATACCACTTTTTGTTCTTCTGATCATTATAGACTTAAAACAGTTTTCCTTAAAAATGCTTTTATTTGACACCATCTTGAAAGATACGAATAACAAAATATTCATCTACATCTAGATCTAGGTGGCTACTCTGAAAATCATACGTAAGTGCCTGGCAGAGGGTTCATCGAACAACCTTCACAGTTATTTTCTGTTATTCCAACGAGCACTTATATCTTCCTCTGAGAGCTCTGATTTCCTTTATTTTATTATCGTAATTGCTTTTCCCTGTGTAGGTCGGCGTTGACAAAACAACTTAGCATTCGAAAGAGAAAGTTGATGACTGAAATTTCGTGAGAAGTTCCCACTTCAACGAGAAACGCCTTTGTTTTCATGATGTCAACGCCAAATACAGTCTCATGTGCGTGACAATCTCTCACATATTTCTCGATAGTACAAAACGTGTTGCACTTCTTTGAACCTTCTCGATGTACTCCATTAACCCTATCTGGTGAGGAAACCACACCACACAGCAGTACTCCAAAAGAGGAAGGACAAGCGTAGTGCAGGCAGTCTCTTTAGTAGATCTGTTGCAGTTTTGAAGTGTTCAGCCAATAAACGCAGTCTTTGGTTGGCCTTTCCCACAACATTTTCTATATGTTCTATTCAATTTAAGTTGTTCGTAATTGTAAGTCCTAGGTATTTAGTTGGATTTACGGATTTTATATTTGACTTTTTTATCGTGTAGTCGCAGTTTAACGGGTACTTTCTGGCACGCATGTAGATGACCTTACACTTTTCATTATTTGGGGCCAGTTGCCAATTTTCGAACCATACAAATATTTCACCTAAATCGTTTTGCAACTGGCTGTGATCTTCTGATGACTTTACTAGAGATTAAACGGCAGCATCATCGGCAAAAACACTTCAGAATGCTGCTCATATTGTCTCCTAAATCGTTTATACAGACAAGGAGCAACAGAGGGTCCATAACACTACCTTGGGGAACGCCAGAAATCATTTACGTTTAACTCGAGGGCTTTCCTTCAATTGCTACGAACTCTGACCACTCTGACAGGAAACCACGAAGCCATGCCCATAACTGAGACGATATTACACGAGCACACAATTTGATTGAGGATCGCTTGTGAGGTACGGTGTCAAAAGCCTTCTGGAAACCTAGAAAGACGAAATCAACTTCAAAATCTTTGTCGATAGCACTCAACACTTCATGTGAGTAAAGAGCTAGCTGTATTTCACAAAACGATGTTTCCTGTTGACTGTGTGTCTCTTCGAGGTAATTCATAATATTCGAACACAATACACTCCTGGAAATGGAAAAAAGAACACATTGACACCGGTGTGTCAGACCCACCATACTTGCTCCGGACACTGCGAGAGGGCTGTACAAGCAATGATCACACGCACGGCACAGCGGACACACCAGGAACCGCAGTGTTGGCCGTCGAATGGCGCTAGCTGCGCAGCATTTGTGCACCGCCGCCGTCAGTGTCAGCCAGTTTGCCGTGGCATACGGAGCTCCATCGCAGTCTTTAACACTGGTAGCATGCCGCGACAGCGTGGACGTGAACCGTATGTGCAGTTGACGGACTTTGAGCGAGGGCGTATAGTGGGCATGCGGGAGGCCGGGTGGACGTACCGCCGAATTGCTCAACACGTGGGGCGTGAGGTCTCCACAGTACATCGATGTTGTCGCCAGTGGTCGGCGGAAGGTGCACGTGCCCGTCGACCTGGGACCGGACCGCAGCGACGCACGGATGCACGCCAAGACCGTAGGATCCTACGCAGTGCCGTAGGGGACCGCACCGCCACTTCCCAGCAAATTAGGGACACTGTTGCTCCAGGGGTATCGGCGAGGACCATTCGCAACCGTCTCCATGAAGCTGGGCTACGGTCCCGCACACCGTTAGGCCGTCTTCCGCTCACGCCCCAACATCGTGCAGCCCGCCTCCAGTGGTGTCGCGACAGGCGTGAATGGAGGGACGAATGGAGACGTGTCGTCTTCAGCGATGAGAGTCGCTTCTGCCTTGGTGCCAATGATGGCCGTATGCGTGTTTGGCGCCGTGCAGGTGAGAGCCACAATCAGGACTGCATACGACCGAGGCACACAGGGCCAACACCCGGCATCATGGTGTGGGGAGCGATCTCCTACACTGGCCGTACACCACTGGTGATCGTCGAGGGGACACTGAATAGTGCACGGTACATCCAAACCGTCATCGAACCCATCGTTCTACCATTCCTAGACCGGCAAGGGAACTTGCTGTTCCAACAGGACAATGCACGTCCGCATGTATCCCGTGCCACCCAACGTGCTCTAGAAGGTGTAAGTCTACCACTCTGGCCAGCAAGATCTCCGGATCTGTCCCCCATTGAGCATGTTTGGGACTGGATGAAGCGTCGTCTCACGCGGTCTGCACGTCCAGCACGAACGCTGGTCCAACTGAGGCGCCAGGTGGAAATGGCATGGCAAGCCGTTCCACAGGACTACATCCAGCATCTCTACGATCGTCTCCATGGGAGAATAGCAGCCTGCATTGCTGCGAAAGTTGGATATACACTGTACTAGTGCCGACATTGTGCATGCTCTGTTGCCTGTGTCTATGCGCCTGTGGTTCTGTCAGTGTGATCATGTGATGTATCTGACCCCAGGAATGTGTCAATAAAGTTTCCCCTTCCTGGGACAATGAATTCACGGTGTTCTTATTTCAATTTCCAGGAGTGTATATGTTCCAAAATCCTGCCGCATATCGGTGTTACTGATATGGGCTAGTTATTTAGTACATTACTCCTACTGACTTTCTTGAATATTAGTGTGACCTGTGCAACTTTCCAGTCTTTGGGTACGGATCTTTCGTGGAGTGAGCGGTTGTATATGACTGTAAAATAAGGAGCTGTTGCATCAGCATACTCTGATAGGAACCTAAGTGGTATACAATCTGGATCGGAAGACGTTCTTTTATTATTTGATTTAAGTTGCTTCACTACTTCGAGCATATCTAGTTCTAAGTTACTTATGTTGATAGCTGTTCTTGGTTCGAATGTTGTAATATTTACTTTGCCTTCTTTGGTGACGGAAGGAATTTCAGAAGGCTGTGTTTAATAATTCTGCTTTAGCAGTACTATCATTGATAGTATTTCCATTACTATCGCGCAGAGAAGGCATTGATTGTTTCTTGCCGCTAGCATACTTTACATACGACCAGAATCTCTTTGGATTTTCTGCCAGGTTTCGAAACAAAGGTTCGTTAGGGAAATTATTGTAAGCATCTCGCATTGAATTCCGCGCTAAATTTCGAGCTTATATATATATATATATATATATATATATATATATATATATATATATATATATATATATATATATATATTTCGAATTCAAGTCACATCCGGTCTACCCTTACATAGCTAATTTGGAAGGAGTGAAGATTGTCTCCCAGGAAGGCGTCAAGCAAATTTTTATCTGTTTTTATCTAGATATTTTTTCGTTTATCTTTGAAGGATTTGAGAGTTAACGTATTCAGTCTTGGTACGACAATGCTGTATTTTCTAACCCCTGTATCCGTTTTGATGCTCGTTACTAACTCAGGATTATTTGCTGATAAGAGGTCAAGTGTGTTTTCACAACCTCTTGAAGTAATTGCTAGAAATAATTTTGAGAGAATGCGTTTAGCGCAATTTCTGATGGTGTTTTATGCAAACCTACGGATTTAAACATGTATTTTCGCCAACACAACGAGGGTAAATTAAAATCACCACCAACTATAATTGTATGAGTCGGTTACATGTTTGAATTCAAACTCAAGTTTTCTTTGAACCTTTCAGCAGTTTCATAATATGAGTCTGGAGGTCGGTAAAATGATTCAATTATTATTTTATGCGGGTGGCCAAGAATGACCTCTGTGATACTAGCTCACAGGAACTATCTACTTCAACTTCGCTACAAGAATCTGAATAACAGAAACGAACCCGCTCTGCCAACTGTATTTCGCCTATCCTTTCTCAACACCCTCGCAAAAATTTCAGCTGAACTTACCTCCAGCTTTAGACAGCTTTCAGTTCCTATACCGATTTGATCATTAGTGTTTTCTATCAGCGCTTGAAGCTCTGGTACTTTCCCAACACAGCAACGACAATTTGCAACTGTTATACCGATAGTTCCTAGATCTAGGCTTTTCCTGAGTCCGATATGCAACCTTTGAGACTGAAGTCCTATCTGTGTGTCTCCGAGACCCTCTATCGTAAAAAACCGTCCTGTCCACGCCGCATAGCCCCTGCTATCTGTGTAGCCGCCCCCTGCATGTAGTGGACTCCTGGCCTAGTCATCGGAACCCTAAACCCAATTACTCTATGACGCAAGTCGAGGAATCTGCAGCCTACACGTTCGCAGAACCAGCTGAGTCTCTGATTGAGACTCTCCACTGTGCTCTGTACCAGAGGTTCGCAGTCTTTCCTGTCGACTGTGCTGCAAATGGTGAGCACTGTTTTCATCTTGCAAGCAAGAATGACAGCCGTTATGCTTTCTGATACCCGCTCTAAACCAGAGAGAATCTCTTCCTATCCAAAGCGACACACATCATTGGTACTGACATGAGGCACCACCTGCAGTTGGCTGCAGCCTGTGCTCTTTTTGGCATCCAGAAGAACACGTTCCACGTCTGGAATGACTCCATCCGATGTGCACACGGATTGCATGTTGGTTTTCTTCCCCTCCTTGGCAGCCGTGTCCCTAACGGGTCCCATAACGTGTCTAACATTAGAGCTCCGAACTACCAATAGTCCTGCCCTCTGTGACTACCCGGATCTTGCAGGCTGAGAGGTTTCCTCTGAAACAATATAAGCAACCACATCTCGCTGAGGGACATTGTCAGCTATAGACAGCACCTGAAACCTGTTTGTGAGACTAACTGGGAAGGCCTCAAGTTAAGCCAAATGGGAAGTCTTTTGCAGCCTGCAACGCCCCGAGACGACCCCCATTTGACCACGGGGAAGGGTCAACCTCAATGGAAGGCTTGTGAGTCGTGAAGGATGTCCATTGGATCCCCACGGCCAGTCCACAATAGTGATGCCTGTCCACTTCCTCCTCAAGCTGTGTATCCGAAGCCAACACAGCCTGGAGGTGAGAGCAAAATGTCACCAACTCAGCTCGCATCCATACACAGCAATCACAGTTCCTGCTATCCATACTAAAGACAGAGGGAAACTACACTACAGCTATCGACAAGTGCTACTATTCTCTGCAATAGACACTGACGAAAACACGAGAGCTGTCTAATAAATTTCATTAACACAGAGAGATTAAAAAACTAAACAACAAAATCAGACAGGTGGGACCAAATATTTCCGTCATGGTTAGATTCTTGTAAAATGTCACAAAATCTGTTGCTTTGCGACGCAAACGAAAACGGGAGAACTGTGTCTACTAAATTTAAATTAATACGCAGAAATTGAAAAACCAAACTACTGAAGCTCACAGATGCAACCATACAATTCGCTCCTGGTTACGAACTTGTAAAATGTCACAAAATCGGTTACTTCCCGTTCCTGTTGTCTTGGCCGGTGGCTGCTGCCTGACTCTGAAATCACGAAAGTCATCTATTAATGATCGAAGACGTAGACTCATAAAAACGTGAAGAAATGAAACGAGCGAATGTGTGCAGTGCAAATTCGATTTAGCATCTGCTAACAAGAAGGAAGAAGCTATTTTTATAAGTATGTGTTAAAAAGAATATAAAACACTAACAGTACTGTCTAGAATATCTCTTTCTTTAGCGACACTGCCTTTCATTCTACACACATCAAAAAAATTTTTGCATCACCTCGGTTCCGAGAGTTCCGGAACCTGTACAGGATTTGGAACAAAGATCAACATAAACATAATTTCTGCTCTTCTTTTGGTCACGAACACCACACATTGCATGTTGTACCACCATAGAGCAAGATCTTCAGAGATGGTGGTCCAGATTGCTGTACACACCGGTACCTCTAATACCCAGTAGTACGTCCTCATGCATTGATGCATAGCTGTATTCGTCGTGGCATACTATTCACAAGTTCCTCTAGGCACTGTTGGTCCAGATTGCCCCAATGCTCAACGGCGATTCGGCGTAGATGGTGGGTCACATCGTCCACAAACAGTCCAAGGCATGTCAGATAGGATTCATGTATGGAGAACATGCTGGCCACTCTAGTCGAGCGATGTCATTATCCTGAAGGAAGTCATTCACAAGATGTGGACGATGGTGGGCGCGAATTTTCGTCCATGAAGACGAATACCTTGCCAGTATGCTGCCCATGTGGTTGCACTATCGGCCGGAGGACAGCATTCACGTATTGTACAGCCGTTACGGCGCCTTCCATCACCACAGGCGGCGTGCGTCGGCCCCACATAATGTCACCCCAAAACAGCAGGAAACCTCCACCTTGCTGCACTCTCTGGATAGCGTGTCTAAGGCCTTCAGCCTGACCGGGTTGCTTCCAAACACATCTCTGACGATTGTCTAGTTGAAAGCATATGCGACATTCACCCTTGAGGAGAACGCGATGCCGTTCCATTCGGCATGTTGTTGGGCCCATCTGCACTGCACTGCATGGTGTCGTGGTTGCAAAGATGGACCTCGCCATGGGCGTTGGGAGTGAAGTTGCGCATCATGTAGCCTATTGTGCACAGTTTGAGTCGTAACACGACGTCCTGTGGCTGCACGAAAAGCTTTATGCAACATGGTGGTGTTGCTGTCAGGGTTCCTCTGAGCCATAATCCGTAGGTAGCGGTCATCCACTGCAGTAGTAGCCCTTGGGTGGCCTGAGCGAAGCATGTCGTCGACAGTTGCTGTCTCTCTGTATCTCCTCCATGTCCGAACAACATCGCTTTGGATCACTCCGACACCCCTGGTTACTTCCCGTGTTGAGAGCCCTTCCTCGAACAATGTAACAATGCATACACGATCGAACCGCGATATTGACGGTCTATGAACTACAGACAACACGAGCCGTGTACCTCCTTCCTGGTGGAACGACTGGAAGCGATCGGCTGTCGGACTCTCTCCTTCTAATAGGCACTGCTCATGCATATTTGTTTACTTATTTGGGCGGGTTTAGTGACATCTGTGAACAATCAAAGGGACTGTGTCTGTGAAACAATATCCACAGCCAACGTCTATCTTCAGGAGTTCTGGGAACCAGGGTAATGCAAAACTTTTTTAGATGTGTGTATAATATGCAAAGTAATTAAAGTATCATCTACCTTTAATAATAAAACTATTACTGCTGCTACAGTCTTCTTAATAAAATCTAAAAGCATCTCATGAATAGGCTTGTCATCTTGCAAAATGCTTAGGCCACAGAAAATAAAAAATAACAATATGAGGTCCAGCAAGATGAGCCTGGGGTGCAGATTCAAAGCAGAGTTGCAATGTTCGGTATACATTTAATTCTTGATGGCTTCATAGTGACTAAGCCTGTAGACCGTCAGAGTGGTCATATAAAAATCATCAATGTATGATTTTTAAAGCAGGCTCCTAGGTTAAGTAGTACTATAATTGTGGCTGAATATGGCTCGGGAGGCGATTCTAATTTTAATTTCCATTCCGCGTGCTGGCGACGTATAGAATGAGTTCCAAACTACTCTGACTGTTGTGTTTCGTACCTCACGAAAGCCACCAAATCGGTATTGTATCGGCTAACAATAAGAAATGATTGCAGACATGCGCAAAGCTCTTCACTGCTTAGGAGATTATCTCTTCTTAGCAGCGTCATGCTCACTATAGTTATTCGTAAAATAAGATAAAGCTCATTCTGCCAAAGAACTCAATGACATCAAGACTTTAAGAAAAAAATCAAAAACTAGAATTTGGAGCGGCTTTTATGCACAGAACCACACAGAAAATGAACGTGATGATTCAGAGGGGGAGATGGTGCTCGCATGGGTGGAGAATATACACATGCCCCTAGCATACCATTTAACATTAGTGAGTTCTGTTAGATAGTAACTGCAGTTTGGCTTGAAATAAGTAACCACTGTAAACGATCCTACCCAACACTACCGGCTATAACAGCCATGGCAGCAGTTTTAGAATGATTTTTGAACTAATGACTTTTTTCACGCACTATGTACCGTAGAGAATAAATTTACATTATGACACACTTGAATAATGCCTAATATCAGTAGGTTTTAGCCTCTTGTATGCAAAATACCACTCACGGCGAATTTGAAAGCAGCATCTCCAGTAATTAGGGTCAGTTGAATAATCTGACTTAACAAACACACTTTTCAATTATTCTGCTGCAAATTATACTAATATGACTGCAGATTACGTTGTCGGGGAAATTATGTATATAATTTGCACAGAAATTCATGGTCTGCAATTGAAATGACAGTCAATATACATGCACCGTATGTTACAATTAGTTAAATAATCACGCAGCCCAACTTCCACTGTTCTGCGTTTTACTGAGCCTGGGGGTAGCGTGGCATTTAGCTTCTATCACACAAAGCTGATGCATCCAACACGTTCGTGTTTACCTTTTAATGTTAGCTTATGTTAAATGAATTTTTCCAACAACATAATACAAGTCTGCAATCTCTTTCCCGTCTACAGCTCACTTGCGAAACACTAGCTCGACCTCACAAAATAGCGCTTCTTAGCATAACCTTAAAACAACTAGTGAAAGCTGAGGTGCTAATTGCCATTTTATGATACTAGACAAGCACCTAAACTATCTTTACCATTGAAATGGTTAATGCTAAAACTCTGACATAAGAGTTTTTGTCTTTGACAGTCTTTATGACATAATTTTATCTTCATGGGCAAACTGGTGAAGGACATAGCGTTTGAGATATGGTGTTGCAGAGGGATGATTAAGTAACTGATAAGAAATCAGGAGATTCTCTACAGAAACGCCGAGGAACGGAATACGTAGAGAACATTGAGAAGAAGAAGGCACAGGACAATTGGACTCGGTTTAAGACGTCAGGAAATAACTTCCATGGTACTAGAGAGAGCTGTAGAGAGCAAAAGCTGTAGGAGAAGGCAGAGATAGAATATATCCAACATATGATTGATTCACCTCGATGGGCAACAAAGCCACCTCCTTCAGTGCGGATCCACAATTACGTTCGACCTCCTGCAGGAATCTCGGAGTAGCGAGCATGGAGCACATGGACGGAGAATGCGGATAGGTGGCGCTAGGTGGGGATGTGGGTCGGCCCAGAGGCGTGCCGGCATAGAAAGCGCGTTTACGATAAACACTACGTCCGGATTGCGCTGTTGTTAACGACACTGTCTAATAAGCAGGAAATTCCTGGTTCGAATCCCGGACTGGAATAAATTTTCACTCGTCCCGAAGATACTGACATCAATAGTTCCTTTCCTTCGCTTTCGTTTCCTTTCGCCCCTCTCCACCTTCAGTTTATATAAAATGCTTATTAGTGTACCGAAGAACTCAAATGGTGGGGTGAACAGTGCAGTGGGTTGTGTACTGATGACAGAAGATTCTGCCTTGGCGTCATCATTAGGGACGGAGCTCAAACTGTGGTGTGGGAAGGAAATCGATTGTTTATTTTGCATGTAAGCATTTGCCTAGACCAGGGTTTCCCAAACTGTACTCCACGGGACACTAGTGTTCCATAGGAAGTGAATAAGTGATAAGTTGAAGACAATTAATAACATGGATTTTTTCGAAATTTTGATGGTAGTAATTGTTTTTTAGTTTTATCATGATTTCAGTATTATTAGTTATGATTTCAAATTTATGTAATCACTGAATAAAACGAGTTTTCCTCATTTATTAAAATTTTATTAACCTAAAAAATAAACATGATGTTCCATCATGTACCAGGATTCTCAAAGTGTTCCGTCGGAGAAAAAGTTTGGAAACCCCTGGCCTAGACCGAGATATGGAAATCACAGAAACATTAAATCTGCCTGGCCAGGTAGAGATTAGAATCGTCATCCTCCCGAATGCTAGGCGGGTGCATTATCGCTGTGCTACGCGTCAGTGATTACAGATTTCGAAGCGTGTCAGGCAGCGATATATAGGACCTAGTCTGACATTTTGCTGTGATCACCCGTAGCCTACAATGATCCTATATCTGGGGGTGTTTACTGATGATGATGATGATGATGATGATGATGTTTGATTTGTTTGATTTGTGGGGCGCTCAACTGGACGGTTGTCAGCGCCCGTACAAATTCCCAACCTTTGCCCAGGCCAATCTCGCCACTTTCATAAATGTTGATGAAATGTTGAGGACAATACAAACACCCAGTCATCTCGAGGAAGGTGAAAACCCCTGACCCCGCCCGGAATCGAACCCGGGACCCCGTGCTCGGGAAGCGAGAACGCGAAGGTGTTTATTGAGTGACCGACGAGCAGTGCATGATCCCACTACAATACTATCCAGTCCCTTTCCATGGCCATAGAGGTGGTGCTGTGATAATCCTAGGTTTTCTGTGGTTTTACTAGAAAGATTAAGACGAATTTTGGAATGGGTCCCTTGAAAAGCACACAGCCAATTTTCTTCTCCATCTAACCTTCTGCTCTGTTTCCCATGATCTCGTCTCCGATGGTTTTTAAGCTCTCATCTTCGTTCCTTCTTCCTTTCTTCTGTTGCTCTCTCTCGGAGGTGTTCTCTTTCAACATCAACATGCCATCGCACACTTCTCGCCTCATCCAACGTGCACTCATAGATATATGTCACTTTACATCTCCAGTTTGATCACTGAGCATATGTGGGACGGGATGGGACAGTGTCTGATACGGTCTACATTATTGGGGTCATCCCTTGACTAACTGCGACAACATATAGAAACAGCTTGACGTATTATCTCCGAGATGACGTTCAATAACACTATCATTGATTACATGTTGCACTGTAGCTTGAAGATCATGATAGTGAAATCGTTGTCTGAACAAATGTGTCCATTAGTGCATGACCCTCTAATTACACTGCGATAACAATTTTTCCATGACCCTCTAATTACACTGAGATGACAAAAGGCATGGGACAGCACATGTTCAGATGGCGATAGTATTGCGCATAAAGGCTATAAAAGGGAGTGCATTGGCTGAGCTGTCATTTCTACTAAGGTGATTCACGTGAAAAGGTTTCCGAAGTGATTAAGACTGGACAACAATAATTAACAGACTTTGAATGCGTAATGGTAGTTGGAGCTAGACGCATGGTGCATTCCATTTCGGAAATCGTTAAGAAATTCAATATCCCGAGATCCGTAGTATCAGGAGTGTTCCTAGAATACCAAATCTCAGGCAGTACCTCTCACCCTCGGAATCGACGGCCTTCACTTAACGAACAAGAGCAGAGCGTTTGCGTAGGGTGGTCGGTGCTAACAGACAAGCAACACTGCATAAAATATCAACCCAAAAAAGTTTGGGATGTACGTCGCATGTATCCGTCAGAACGGTGCGGCGAAATCTGGCGTTAATGGGCAATGGCAGCAGACAACCGACACGAGTGTCTTTGCTAACAGCACGACATCGCCTGCAGCGCCTCTCCTGGGCTCGTGACCATGTAGGTAAACGACTAGAAAACCGTGGCCTGGTCAAATGAATCTCGCTTTCAGTTAGCAAGAGCTGCTGATAGGCTTTGAGTATGATGAAGACCCCACGAATCCATGGACCCAGGTTGTCAACAAGGCGCGGTGCAAGCTGGTGGTGGCTCCATGTCTATGTGAAATGGACTGGGTAATCTCGTCAAACTGAACCGATCATTGACTGGAAATGGTTATTTTCGGGTACTTGGAGATCATTTGCAGCCTTTCGTGGGCTTCATGTTCCCAAACAACGATGGAACTTTTATGGAATACAATGCGCCATGTCACCGGGTCACCTCCTCGCTATTGGTTTGAAAAACACTCTGGACAATACGAGCCAATGATTTGGCCGCCCATCCAACATTTATGGGAAATAATCGAGAGGTCAGTTCGTGCATAAAATCGTACACCGGCAACACTTTCACGATTATGGATGGCTATAGAGGCAGCAAGGCTCAGTATTTCTGCAGGGAATTTCCAAGGACTTTGTGAATCCATGCCACATCGAGTTGCTGCACTATGATTTGTAAAATGAGGCCAGACACGAGATTAGGAGGTATCCCATGACTTCTGTCACCTCAGTGAATATCATAAGGTACGTACAACCTATAAAAACTAAACCAAACTCCTCCCGATCAGGCCATGAAGGCCCAACGGTACTCACCGGCCGCCGTGTCATCCTCAGTCATAGGCGTCACTGGATGCGGATACGGAGAGGCATGTAGTCAGCACACCGCTCTCCCAGCCGTATGTCAGTTTCCGAAACTGGAGCGGCTACTTTTCAGTCAAGTAGCTCCTCAATTTGCCTCACAAGGGCTGAGTGTACCCCGAATTCCAACAGCGCTCGGCAGACCGGATGGTCACCCATCCAAGTGCTAGTCCAGCCTGACAGCGCTTAACTTCGGTGATCTGACGGGAAGCGGTGTTACCAGTGCGGCAAGGCTGTTGTCACGTACAACCTATACAGTACGTAAACAAATTCAGGGCGATTTATGTGGGAACACTGCTTCAGGCTGCTAAATTACCATTTTCCTCACAAGTATTAGGAAGCAAGGTCTGGCACATAAATGCTATACGCTAGAAAATAAATTTCACCAACTTTAGTATGTCAGTAAACAAACAATGGCAACGAAAAATACTCTTTAGGGGAAAGGCTTTTGAGAGGTGAGCTTTGCTAAATAACTGAACAGCCGCAGTTTCGGCAACACGACTTTTGCAACATCGTCAGTACATGATTTATACAATGCTAGCCGGCTTACGGAGTGTCGCGTTTATCATCAAATGACAACGAATGTTGTAAATCAGTGACAAGAGTATTAAGCGTGAGAATGGGAACTATGTTTGTGCTAGAAATAAGGTTCAAAAGCCGGCCGGTGTGGCCGAGCGGTTCTAGGTGCTTCAGTCTGGAACCGCGCGAGCGCTACGGTCACAGGTTCGAATCCTGCCTCAGGCATGGATGTGTGTGATGTCCGTAGGTTCGTTAGGTTTAAGTAGTTCTAAGTTTTAGGGGACTGATGACCTATGATGTTAAGTCCCATAGTGCTCAGAGCCATTTGAACCATTTTAAGGATCAAAAATGGTTCAAATGGCTCTGAGCATTATGGGACTTAACTTCTGAGGTCATCAGTCCCCTAGAACTTAGAACTACATAAACCTAACTAACCTAAGGACTTCACACACATCCATGCCCGAGGCAGGATTCGAACCTGCGACCGCAGCGGTCGCGCGGTTCCAGACTGTAGCGCCTAGAACCGCTCGGCCACTACGGCCGGCCTAGAAATAAGGCGTTGGGTATCTGGATCGGAGGCAGACACACAGAATGTATTTTTTCATTGCGGTCTTTGAGTTTCGAGTGCCAATTGTAGCTATGTTGTCGCGAAATGAAATGGCTTTCGACCTACGTCCAAGTGTCTCGGTGAGCTCCAAAACCAGCCAAGGATGTTAAAGAAGCAATAATAACTCTGCCTCACTGCACTGTTTTATTTAACTTTGACCCTGCACGTAGGGCAAATATTACGGTAAATGCAGTGGCGCGGATTTTCGTAAATACACTTCACTGTTAATTGCTAAAAGCGAACAGTATTGATTATAACTAATTGTTTGTTTTTATTCGAGGATATATATAAACTTCCTGTAATGAGACGATGCTTTAAGCGGATAGCTGTAGTATTTCGCGAGTAAACAGGGATTAACTTCTTGACAAGTATTTTCGGTTTTAATTTAGTGTTTGACTTATCCAATAATTCGCGATCTGCGTCTCTTGAGCAGGTAAATTTTACTTGTTCACTAGAGTTCTTAAACATTTTGCGTTTGACGTCAGAGTATTAAATGTCACATAATGTAAATATACGATGCTGATAGATGCATAGAAGATTTAATTATGCCGGAACGGCAACTGTTTCGATCTTTTGCTCAGCACTTTGTGTAAAACATCTCACTTCCACATGCAAAATAGACACTTTTTTTAGTTCATAGTTGCCTTATGTTACTAGTTCGTTAATAGCGTTATATATTATTAAGTTAAAGTGTGCACCGTATTAGTAACGCGATATAGTAACGTCGTGGGACCACTACTTAGAAACATGGACAGGACTCAAATCCTAACCAAGAAAGACGAGAGCTTTATTTTCGGACAGATAATTTGCGGTTGTGACTATAGTGTTTTTTCACTTGTTGCTAAGCTGCTATATGTGATCATTTTAGCCGGCCGAAGTGGCCGTGCGGTTAAAGGCGCTGCAGTCTGTAACCGCAAGACAGCTACGGTCGCAGGTTCGAATCCTGCCTCGGGCATGGATGTTTGTGATGTCTTTAGGTTAGTTAGGTTTACCTAGTTCTAAGTTCTAGGGGACTAATGACCTCAGCAGTTGAGTCCCATAGTGCTCAGAGCCATTTTGATGTGATCATTTTATGTTGTATTCTCATAAACTTTCTGGGCAGTGGTCACGCGCGGAAGGCGCTCTGGGTGACTCTTAAGCCAAAGTAGTTCAAAAGCGCCTTTCAAAGTAATGCGAGCTACGTGAGCTCCTGAGAGATTTCAACAAAAGCCCACAGGTTGTCCTAAAAGTGGAAGCAGAGACCAGAGCCAGCGCTATGTTTCTGTAAACAACGTAGAGAACGAGCTGCATTTGTACGCCCAGATATCGTTCCGCCAATCATAAGGCGAGACCCAATACACTGCTAACTTTTATTTTGTTGACAGAGGATACAACACGTACTCGAAAAGAAAATTCTGCAAGCTTCCCTTCCATGCAGGAAGAGAGAGGGAGATTTTCAGTTGTCAGTGTGGCAAATCTTGCAATGTCCTATGTCGTCCCCTCCTACGGTAATTTTGAGAAGTGTGTGAGCGTACGCTGTGGGTAGTCGATTTTTAGGGGGAGCACACGGCGGCGATTCGTGTCTCGTTGATGGTGAGTCGTTGTTCAGTGACCTGCTTCAGCTTGTCGTCCTTTTACTTGTTTTGGAGTAAGTATCACGTTTAGCGTTTGCGATGTCTTTGCAGTGCACAGTTCACAATTTGCGAGTCTGTTTAGCAACTTGTGACTGTTCTTCATCGTTACTTCTTTATCATACTGGGATCAGAAGTCGATGTTTCTCAGAATGTGTACCTTTTGTGAATTTCCCAGACTTCGGAATGACATTTGTATCTCAATTTACAGTCTTCCAGAGAGCATTCGGGTGCCTTCTGCGCAGATACAGCGTTCATCATTGTGGATGCTATCACTCTGGTGATTGAGAAAAATCTTAACATTGTACGTGCATTTCTTTTTACGTTTTACAGTTAAATTAATTGTAAATCAGTCCAAGTTCAATTTGCGTAATATTGATTGTGAAGAGACAAATTAGTATTTTTAAGATAACTTTTTCTCATTCCACCACTTCCTTCCACAACCTTAAGATAAGGCGACCCTTTCCATTAAAAATAGTCAGAAGATTCTAGCTCATCGAACTGTAGTCTCACTGTGACACTGTTTCCAATGTAATGCAGGTTCCATTACGAGAAACAAATTGTATTATTTTGTTCTGGAAAGTTAGGTGGGTCTTCCTTAATATATGAACGGAATTAAATTATATTTTGGGGATAACGGAAATTCAGCTGCATTAGCACTTAGCAGCGTGAAATACGAGGTGCATTCAAGTTCTAAGGCCTACGATTTTTTTTCTAATTAACTACTCACCCGAAATCGATGAAACTGGCGTTACTTCTCGACGTAATCGCCCTGCAGACGTACACATTTTTCACAACGCTGACGCCATGATTCCATGGCAGCGGCGAAGGCTTCTTTAGGAGTCTGTTTTAACCACTGGAAAATCGCTGAGGCAATAGCAGCACGGCTGGTGAATGTGCGGTCACGGAGAGTGTCTTTCATTGTTGGAAAAAGCCAAAAGTCACTAGGAGCCAGGTCAGGTGAGTAGGGAGCATAAGGAATCACTTCAAAATTGTTATCACGAAGAAACTGTTGAGTAACGTTAGCTCGATGTGCGGGTGTGTTGTCTTGGTGAAACAGCACACGCGCAGCCCTTCCCGGACGTTTTTGTTGCAGTGCAGGAAGGAATTTGTTCTTCAAAACATTTTCGTAGGATGCACCTGTTATCGTAGTGCCCTTTGGAACGCAATGGGTAAGGATTACGCCCTCGCTGTCCCAGAACATGGACACCATCATTGTTTCAACACTGGCGGTTACCCGAAATATTTTTGGTGGCGGTGAATCTGTGTGCTTCCATTAAGCTGACTGGCGCGTTGTTTCTGGTTTGAAAAATGGTATCCACGTCTCATCCATTGTCACAGCCGACAAAAAGAAAGTCCCATTCATGCTGTCGTTGCGCGTCAACATTGCTTGGCAACATGCCACCCGGGCAGCCATGTGGTCGTCCGTCAGCAATCGTGGCACACACCTGGATGACACTTTTCGCATTTTCAGGTCGTAATGCAGGATTGTGTGCACAGAACCCACAGAAATGCCAACTCTGGAGGCGATCTGTTCAACAGTCATTCGGCGATCCCCAAAAACAATTCTCTCCACTTTCTCGATCATGTCGTCAGACCGACTTGTGCGAGCCCGAAGTTGTTTTGGTTTGTTGTCACACGATGTTCTGCCTTCATTAAACTGTCGCACCCACAAACGCACTTTCGACACATCCATAAGTCCATCACCACATGTCTCCTTCAATTGTCGATGAATTTCAATTGGTTTCACACCACGCAAATTCAGAAAACGAATGATTGCACGCTGTTCAAGTAAGGAAAACGTCGCCATTTTAAGTATTTAAAACAGTTCTCATTCTCGCCGCTGGCGGTAAAATTCCATCTGCTGTACGGTGCTGCCATCTCTGGGACGTATTGACAATGAACGCGGCCTCATTTTAAGACAATGTGCATATTCCTATCTCTTTCCAGTCTGGAGAAAAAAAATCAGAGGCCTTAGAACTTGAATGCACCTCGTATTGTTAATTTAACAGTTATACCATCTTGTTGGATTCTGTCTGATCGTTGAATCGCTTGTTTGGTCATCTGTGTGTTGCAGTCGCGAGTGTGATGGGCAGCTTGCACAGACGACTAGTAAACCCCGGTCGAGTCGCACGTAGTACAACAATTACGAATAAAAAAGTAAACATTTCACTATTAAATTTTTCGTCTTCGGTATATGTTCTCTATTGTGGAAGAAGTACACGACAAGGATTAAGGCTCCTATATCACAGCAGGCAACCAATAACTGCAAACGATTTTTTACCCGCAAACAAAATAAAGAAGAAGAACGAGAAGAAGTTCAAAATGGTTCAAATGGCTCTGAGCACTATGGGACTTAACATCTGTGGTCATCAGTCCCCTAGAACGTAGAACTACTTAAACCTAACGAACCTAAGGACATCACACACATCCATGCCCGAGGCAGGATTCGAACCAGCGACTGTAGCAGTCACGCGGTTCCGGACTGAGCACCTAGAACCGCTAGACCACCGTGGCCGGCACGACAAGAAGAATTATCCATCCATTCACATAGAATGATAAGAAGAAGTTTGGGGAATTTAGATCGGGAAGGCTGGACGATATTTAAAACACTTCCCTTTCGAGCAGAAATCCAGTTAGGCGTTGCTGCACATCACTTTGTCTTTTTCTACACCCATTTGTTGGCTCCTTGATATAATAACATCACTAAATACTTTTCACTAAGGACTAAAGTGCTATTGGCAATAACCAGCATATTTCTTCTAAAGAAGTTTCTACATGCATTTTGATGCCAGGGTGAGTGGACGCAGTGATTAGAACGCTGAATCCTGATTCGAGGTGAATGAGTTCCAAACCTCTTTGCAGCCATCCAGATTAATATTTTCTGCTGCTCCCCTAAATCACTTGATGCACATGCCAGTGTCGTTTTTTATCAGTCTCAGAGCTGATGAGTCGATGGGTATGAAATCAGTGAAGATGCAGTAACATGAAATGATATCAGTGCAAACTATTCAGATAGTCTGAAAACACAGTGTAATGAATTTGATACCCATTGATCCAGTCAGTTCAATTCAGCGCATTTAATTCGTTTCCTATAGGCCAGCATATGACGTAACCTTATGGAAGAATGTTTCTAGTTTGTTGCAATTATAAACCTTTACTAATTGGGAAAGAAGTGGGTTACACATAGCAGAAAAGATTATTCATTGTCATCGAAGACGTTAGATATGCCAGTTATTCCGAAAGTCCAAATGCCGGATAGTCGCATGAATTAGCACGCCGCTTCCGGAATTCGGGGGGACGCGCCGGTCCTGGATGGAAACCAACCAGTGGATTACCGACGGCCGCGCGGGATTAGCCGAGCGGTCTACGGCGCTGCAGTCATGGACTGTGCGGCTGGTCTCGGCGGAGATTCGAGTCTTCCCTCGGGCAAGGGTGTGTGTGTTAGTCCTTAGGATAATTTAGGTTAAATAGTGTGTAAGCTTAGGGACTGATGACCTTAGCAGTTAAGACCCATAACATTTCACACACATTCGAACATTTTCATTTTGATTTTTGGATTACCGACGAAGGCCGGTATGCCGGCCAACTAGGGTATGGTTTTTAGGCGGTTTTCCACATCAGGCTAAGTGAATACGATTCACATCCGTCACTCTCTATCACTAATACTGATAAATCTGGATTAACATTCCACCGCCCTGAACATACGGGATAAAACTAAGGAAAAGGAGAAAGAGAAAAGTATGGCAGGGGTGCACCAGGTAAGTTCATTATCATGCCGATGTAGAAGTTCCAGAAGACGGAAAACGCAGCAGAAGTAGCCAAAAGTGGCTGAACGAAAGTACTAATGCCAGACATTTCAATCGACGTACAACCCGCATTTTATTTGAGTCCCATGAAGTCTGCGCGACGTCTATGTAGTCAGTCTGGCCTTTCCATTAACAATGCCCAAATGGGATTGCGAAAGTGTTTAAAGATGCATCCATGGAGAATTCGTGCTGTTCATGAGTTGTTGTCTGAACATAATGGAAAACATGTAGCTTTCTGTCACTGATTCCTGTCACCTGTAACTCCAGACGAGGAAGAACCCGGTGACTGGTTTTGGTGTGACGACGTTTGGTTCCTGCCTGATGCCTACGTGAATGCATAGAACTCACTCGTTTTAATTACGGAAAATCGACATCCTCTCTGACGCATAAATAGTGGACGTTTGCTGTGCAGTGTCACGTAGACGAATCTTCGTTCCATTTTGTTGTGCTACTGTGAACAGTGAGCGCTGCACACGGATGGTTCAACAATTTGTAAACACTATAAATGCAGACCAGCGACAGTGCGCACGGATTCAGTAGGACAAGGGAGCACTTCGTATAGAAAACACCATGACATTTTTAAGTCAGTATTTTCTTGTACAAGCGACTTCGTTCTGTTTATGGGCCAATCGGTCTTCTGATTTATCCTCACCTGAATGTTTCTTGCACGGATGCCGTAATGATGCTGCTTACAGAACTCACTTTCCCTCTGTTCCCGAAATGCAGAAAGACACTGAACTGTGTGTTACTGCAATTCCTCAGGAACGTTACAAGATGTGTTTAAGAACTTGCAACATTCTTTTCAATAATGTTATTCGCATAATGCAGGCCGCTTGTAACAACTTTTGTAGCTTAGAAATTTTTCGCATAAGGTTGCGTTACTTTTTGAAAAGTGTAAAAACTGAAGTTACTGAAGGGATATATAAACAATAATATGATGCCTATTGAGAGACATGTTGAACGGCGCCGCATAGCAACAAACACTTGTAGCTGAACTTAACACTACGGCAAATCGAAAGAAATGCCTGTTGAGACTCTTGTCATAGTGCAATGAAGACTCCATGTAGATGAGGTTTTGTAACGAATAGTGAAAAACTTGGCACGCGAACAAAACCGTTGCGGTCGACCTTCAGCAAGCAGACAATGACCGATGCTGACAAAAATCGACGACTGTCTTAGACGTTCATTTCACAGAAATTGAGGATTGGCAAGGGCAGAGCTAACACCATACTCGCGAAGATATGAGTAAGAAAGATCATTTGCCGATTTGTACGCACAAACTGACACGAGCGGGAGACAACACGGATGGAAACTAATGAAGGGTTATATAACTCTGAAAGCTTTCGTGCCAGTTGTTATTGAAGGTCAAATCTTCTAGGTTGTTAGCCTACGTCATGATCCCCTTCAAAATTCTTCTTCCCAATCGACGTTTCAGCCTTCTGCTGGGTTTCTTCTTCATGATTTTCTGGTGTCACAGCAGACAGGGTGAAATGTACATTGGGAAGAAGAAATCTGAAGATGAACTTGACGTGGCCTAACAATCTGGAAGAATTTACCTTTTGTGAAAGTTGACATTTGTGATCGAGACCCAGGTTTTCTGCAAAAGTATTATCACAGTGTATCAAGTGCTACTAGAATTAGCAACCAAACTGGACGTAGTTTCCAGCTGTCTGCCTCAAATCTAGAAGTTTATTCACAGACGTATGATGTCATTGCTCCCGTGGCATTAAAAAGAAGACTTTGCTCCCTCTTGCGTACAGAGAGGTTGAAAACCGTTACGAAATACAGAGGGAGCTGAAGTTCTGTTCGTTGTAAGTACTGGCAGCTGATAACAAAGAGACATTAATATAGTATAATACGCATAAATAAAGGAAGGAATGCGATACTTTTGGACTACACAATCGTAGATCGGTCACTGGAATGAATCGTAACTTTAAAATGTCTAGGAATTCCTGTCAGGCTGACTGAAGATGGAACGATCAAAGAAATCTGACTTTGGGAACGCAGCTGCCAAATTTGGATTTCTCTGGACCGTCCTATAGGCACGCAGTTCATGCACGAAAGAGTTCGCCAACACAACCTTCGTTGGAGCAACTGCTCAATGAAGGCAGACAACCACTTTTGGCACGCCTTACATTCCGCATGCCAGCAAGCAGGCGCTAGACGGCTAGAGCAACACCGGAGCGTCACACAGCGGAATGGGTGGCGAAGTCTCTGTACAGATACATTTTAAAAGTGCTCAAAGAAGGTGCGCAGGTGGACCCGAGGAAGTTGTGGAACTGAGGGGAGGGGTCTTAGAAGGACCCTTTGCCGATTTATTCACGCGTTTGTCAATTTTGCATCCCCCCCCCATGATCGCGCCACAGGAGAGCACGAAACAAGAGGACTGAAAAGTATAAACACCATTTACTGCTTTGGATTACTTTCATGTTTGCTCGAATGATTTTGGAGAGTCCCTAGTGGTTCCATAGTGTACACCAGAGCAAATACTGCGGTCGTGCTACAATCCAAAGGAGTCAAATCACTTTCAATTGGGTTCCAGTCCCACAACGTCCTCTGTGGGGTTGAATCCCCCAGGGGGTTTCAGCAGTGTTGAACGTTGTCAAGAACGTAGTCTTATTGCTCACTGCACTGAGAACTACTGTTTTTGACCACGAGATGTGTGGGAATCAACGCCGCAAGGGAGGGGTAGGTTTCATTGAGGCACTTTATGCCAACCCCTGAGGCCACTATGTTGAAAGGTGGCTACACTGAGTCACAGCGCCAGAGATTGCGCCAAAGATTATTATTCCGCCGCCTCCACTGGGGCAGTAGTGGTTCAGAGGTTGTCGTGGGCACTACTTGTTGAGAGGATGTCGAGAGCAGTACTAGTTCAGAGGATGTCGTGTGCAGTTGTTGTTCTGTTGGGCGAGAGAGTAGATGCTGTTCGGTTGGTGTAATGTATAGATGGAAGATGTTGCAATGTTCACAGTGTATTTTTCGTCAATATATATCGAGGTAACAAAAAAAAATTATTTCACATTTCCTTAATGACAATGCCTCTTGGTCACAGGTTCAGTCAACAAAGCATCTGGCTCATGTTCATGTATTAGACTTGTAAATCTGGTTTCTATGTGCAATTATAGTATTTCTGGTTTTTCAATTAGTTCATTCTAAATGGTGTTTAAAATTTCTTGTCGTATTGAGGAAGAACCGTGCCAGATACATGTACGTTGAATCACACTACCACACACAGAACAGTTACACTTGTGCTTTGTTGTTTCGTAGCTTTTATAGTTGCAGGGGACTTAATCAATTGTGTTAACGGAGATTTCCTTTCATTCTTTATTGTTATTTTATGCAGTCAGATTGCGCACTAATACTACTCAGGGCCAACCGGTTACAAGACTTCGTAACGGGATACACAGCTGCTAAAATTATTGCATTTTAATTAGGCCGCCATGCAATGTGTCAATGCTGAGAGGCGATGTGTATGAAATGTTTTCCTCGGTCGCGCACAAGAAATCCAAGTGATTTCAACGCTGGGTGTTGTGGTTCTGACGGTCATCGCAGGGGTGTCAAAAGAAGGAATGAAATGTGGGTTAGAGCGGGCGCGACGACCTTCCCATCGTGAGACACGTCCACGTTTGCGCTGAGTGCAATTGTAGTGAAATTTGGTGACAATATTACATCATTAACCATGGAGAAGAAATAAAAACTTTAAGGTTCGCCGATGACATTGTAATTCTGTCAGAGACAGCAAAGGACTTGGAAGAGCAGTTGAACGCAATGGACAGTGTCTTGAAAGGAGGATATAAGATGAACATCAACAAAAGCAAAACGAGGATAATGGAATGTAGTCGAGTTAACTCGGGTGATGCTGAGGAATTAGATTAGGAAATGAGACACGTAAAGTAGTAAAGGAGTTTTGATGTTTGGGTAGCAAAATTACTGATGATGGTCGAAATAGAGAGGATATAAAATGTAGACTGGCAGTGGCAAGGATAGCTTTTCTGAAGAAGAGAAATCTGTTAACATCGAGTATGGATTTAAGTGTCAGGAAGTCGTCTCTGAAAGTATTTGTATGGAGTGTAGCGATGTATGGAAGTGAAACATGGACGATAAATAGTTTGGACAAGAAGAGAATAGAAGCTTTCGAAATGTGGTGCTACAGAAGAATGCTGAAGATTAGATGGGTAGATCACGCAACTAATGAGGAGGTATTGAATAGAATTGGGGAGAAGAGGAGGTTGTGCCACAACTTGACAAGAAGAAGGGACCGGTTGGTAGGACATGTTCTGAGGCATCAAGGGATCACAAATTTAGCGTTGGAGGGCAGCGTGGGGGGTAAAAATCGTAGAGGGAGACCAAGAGATGAATACACTAAACAGATTCAGAAGGATATAGGCTGAAGTACGTACTGGGAGATGAAGCAGCTTGCACAGGATAGAGTAGCGTGGAGAGCTGTATCAAACCAGTCTCAGGGCTGAAGACCACAACAACGACAACCCACCTTACACCCCACATGGACTTCTGAGCTCTGGCCTTTTTTTTTCCTTCGCATGTGTCGATACCTTGCTGTTTGCAGCGTCACCGAGTCAGAGGGTGTCGTCGCAGGACACCAGTTTTGTACCAGTAAAGAGAAAGGTTGTAGGCACCTTTGAGCAAAATTTAGAACTTCTGCGTCGCAATGGGAGACAATTACGAGGGGATAGGACTGTTGAGTAAAATCTACTCTTAGTTGTTTCACTGACGAAAATAAAAGAAAAGAAAAGAGTTTGGTGTGGTTGCGAGGCTCGCCATGCTGAAAGATCTTTTAGCACGTGAGTGGGCGTTGCGGCGCCGCTTGTTATGCTTGGCCGCGGAGGAGCGCCTTGCTGGACCGAGGCCACACGTCAGCTCTCGTCGCTTCCGCCAGGGCTAGTTAGCTCACTCCGTAGCGGCCTTCTTGATACACTGTTCTCAGCGACTACGAAGTTGGGGCTGAAGCTCGCTTTGCCAAGCGTAACAAATGCCACCGGGAGCGAACATGCTTTCAGCCTTTAAGACGGAGTATCTGCCTAGTGTACCATGGGGAAGACCTCCAGGCTATAAAACAGTGTCACTATTACAACGTTGCACCTAAATAAAAATATGACCAGCTAGTTTGTGATAAAAATGTTCTGTCGTAACCACAAGTGTCGGAACGAAGATGAAGAACGGAAGATCAGAGGAGGCGGCGAAATGACTTCGGCCAATGGTGCGCTGATTAGGACCGCACCACGACACGAACGCCCTCAGACCGAAGTGAATATAAGCGCAGCTCCTGCCAGCCTCGGCCGCTCAGATCGGTTCAGTATACGGACATTAGTGGAACGTATTCATGGAGCGTGCTACAAGAACAGCTAGTAGAGACCCTTAACAGTTTTGTCTGGACTTGTCTATAGCGACGAACATAACTGTTTGCATGTTGCCCATCGTTTGCGACCTTCTTTCTTTCTTTCGCTACTGCCTTTATCCCGCATTGTGTGCAGGGTCGGCAGGGTTAAGTACGGATTTGGCATGGTTAGTTGTAAGGGGCGGCCAGATGACCTTCCTACTGCCACCCTATACCCCCGGGACGGACTTAGTGTACCCCAGCTGGCTGTGTCTAGTGTAAATCGTGAAATAATGTGAATGTGTTTCAAATGTCTGCGAGTCGTGTAACTGAGGCGGGACGTGGGGACCAGCCCGGTATTCACCTAGGAAGATGTGGAAAACCGCCTAAAATCCACATCCAGCTGGCCGGCACAGCGGCTGTCGTCGTTAATCCGCCGGGCGGATTCGATCCGGGACCAGTGCGCCTACCCGAGTCCAGGAAGCAGCGCGTTAGCGCTCTCGGCTATCCTGGCGGGTCATCGTTTGCGACTACTACTTGTAGATATCCCAAGTTAAGTATTGTCAACCTGCTTTATAGAAATAAAACTACTATGTTATTTGCTTGAATTGTTGTATAGCATTCCGAGAACGCCGCATTCCTTAGGCACCCTATACGAAACGAGTGGCCAAGACCCAACAAAAAACAAGACTTTCGGCATGTTAATCTACAGCATGAACCCCAGCGACAAAATTTCCGTCTATGTTCAAAGATATTGTCCGAGTATTTTAACACCAGAGACACGTGGTCTCACTGGTCGCTCGCTGGTAGCAGTTGAGTCGGTTTACATTCAGTTACAGATGTCTGTTTTCTACATTTTTTCAGTAGTGTTCCGCGAAAAGAACGTCATCTTCCCTCCAGAGATTCCCATTTGACATCACGAAGCATCTCCGTAGTGCTTACGCTTTGACCGAACCTCCCGGTAACAAATATAGCAACGTACCTCTGAATCATTTCACTGTCTTCCTGTAATCGAACCTGGCTTGGTTCCGAAAGACTCAAACACTACTCAACAATGAGCCACGCTAGTGTCCTATATGTGGTCTTCATTACAGAATGGTTCAAATGGCTCTGAGCACTATGGGACTTAACATCTATGGTCATCAGTCCCCTAGAACTTAGAACTACTTAAACCTAACTAACCTAAGGACAGCACACAACACCCAGTCATCACGAGGCAGCGAAAATCCCTGACCCCGCCGGGAATCGAACCCGGGAACCCGGGCGTGGGAAGCGAGAACGCTACCGCACGACCACGAGCTGCGGACTCATTACAGAAGAATCACACTTTTCCAAAATTCTCCCAGTAAACCGAAATCGACCATTCACCTTTCCCAATACCGTTCTTACGTGATCGTTTCATTACATAACGCTCTGAAACATTACGCGGACATATTTTATCGACAGTGGCTGTGTCCGGCAGTAGACCATTAATACAGTATTCGAACATTACAAATTGTTTGTTCTATTCATCTGTATGAACTTACATTTTTCCTCATTTAGAGCAAGCAGTCATTCATCACACTAAAAAGAAATTCCGACTAATTTATCTATATCCTCCAACAGTCACTGAACGACGATACTTTCTCATATATTACAGCGTGATCAGCAAACTGTCACAGATTTCTGTTCACCCTATCCGTCATATCATTTACGTATACAGAGAACAAGAGCAGGCCTATTACACTTCACCTGGGCGCTTCTGACAATACACTTTCCACCGATAAACGCCGGAGTTGAGGAGAACGTACTTGGTACCATCACTTAATAAATCTTCGCGCCAGTCACATAACTGGAAAACTATCCGTACACTTGGACCATCGTTAAAAGTCAACAGAGGGGCAGGGTGTCAAACGGTCTCCAGGAATCTAGGAATATGGATTGTACCTGTTGTCCTTTATTCACACTTCGCAGGTTATTTTTCCAGTCCCTTAGGACTTTGCGCTGTACCACAGGCTTCCGATGAATGTAAGCTAAGTAAGGGAGCAATGTCGAAGAGAATTCTCTGTAAAACAGAATTGGGATTCCTTCTGGCCCTGGCGAGTTATTTGTTTTCAGTTCTTTCTGTTGCTTCTCAGCGCCATCGATGTCTATTTCCATGTCGTTCATACAGGAGTCTGTGCGATGGTCAGACGATGATATGCCTGTACGATACTTCTGCGTAAATGACATTTTACAAGCGATATTTAAAACTTCTGTTTTCGTTTTGCTGTCGTCTATTGCCACACCGGACTGCTCGAAAAGTGACGTCCTTCACTAAGGTACGATGGTTGAAGCTGTTTCCTTCACACATCGATATTTTTATAGACGCACGATACTGCCTGTCGACATTTCCACGTTCTTTTTTGACCTGAGAGCGCAACAGTCTCTGCTTCCTCAACACTTTCGGAATTTTGTTATTAAACCACTATGGGTCTCTTCCGTCTTGTTGTTGACGATAGGAACGCCAATTTAACTCTCCGTTCTAAAGCTTGCAATGAGCAGGCCTACTGTTCTGCTATATCTCCGGTTTTACCCAGATGCGTCAGTTGTAACTTACTTTAATAGTGAAACATAGCGGTGTGGATAGGTTTAGGAATAGTTGGCCGATATGCAACCCGTGTATGGATTCACTGAATGGAATCCAAGAGCGGCACAGCGGCGCTATGCTGAGCTGTTCCCGCAACGACAGAAACATCACAACTATATAACACCTCAGGATGTGACATTAATCTGCGTTTTACGTTTTCTTGATTGGATATTACACGATTTTCCGCTGTTTTCAGTGTACACTGACGAAAAAAATCGCAACACTAAGAAGGAGTTGTGCTACATAAACGAAATTTACTAGGCTTGTTTCTATATCTGAAAGATTATGTCGATTCAGATTTCGAGCCAGAGTGGCGCTAGTAGCGCCGCTATGAGCACGCACATCAGGTTTGCTTTAAACACACACTGTAACGGTCGTGAGCATTAGTTATCTTTGAGACTGGACGTGGTGAGTTGAAGTTAGTCAAGAATGCCTCTAAGGCGACAAAGACGCCATTATCAACAGCTCAATGAGATTGAAAGAGTTCGCGTAATAGGAATACGAGAAGCTGGATGTTCCTTCTGCGATATTGCAGAAAGACTTGGCAAGAATGTAGGCACTGTATACTCTCGTTGGCAGCGATGGTGACGAGGATGTACGGTCGCAAGGAGACCGGGCTCCGTGCGGCCAAGTGGTACTGCCGAGAGGGAAGACTATCATGTTCGGCAAATGGTTCTGAAGCATCGTACTGCATCAGCCAGTAGCAATTTGAGCAGCAATGGTTACTTCGAGCGTAGCTACTAGCAAGACGCCCAGTAGCGTGTATTCCACTGACCATTTGCGACATTAGTGGTGTCAAGCGAGAGCTCACTGGAGGGCAGGGTGTAGGTCTGTTATGTTTTCTGTTGAAAGCTGGTTCTGCCTCGGTACCAGTGATGGATCTGTGTTGGTTAGAAAGAGGCCACTTGTGAGCCTGCAATCAACCTGTATGCGTGCTGGACGCACTGGATCTACACCTGGAGTTATGGTCTAGAGTGCGATTTCGTATGACAACAGAAGCAATCTCATGGTTACTCCAGGCACCCTGGTTCCAAATTTGTAATATTGTGGGGAAGGTGAGCCAAAGGTTGCGTTTCATTGGCAGGACACTTATAAGATGCAACAAGTCCACTAAAGAGACAGCTTACACTACACTCGTTCGTCGTCTGTTAGAATATTGCTGCGCGGTGTGGGATCCTTACCAGGTGGGATTGACGGAGGACATCGAAAGGGTGCAAAAAAGGGCAGCTCGTTTTGTATTATCACGTAATAGGGGAGAGAGTGTGGCAGATATGATACGCGAGTTGGGATGGAAGTCATTAAAGCAAAGACGTTTCTCGTCACGGCGAGATCTATTTACGAAATTTCAGTCACCAACTTTCTCTTCCGAATGCGAAAATATTTCGTTGAGCCCAACCTACATAGGTAGGAATGATCATCAAAATAAAATAAGAGAAATCAGAGCTCGAACAGAAAGGTCTAGGTTTTCGTTTCTTCCACGCGCTGTTCGGGAGTGGAATGGTAGAGAGATAGTATGATTGTGGTTCGATGAACCCTCCGCCAAGCACTTAAATGTGGATTGCAGAGTAATCATGTAGATGTAGATGTAGTCTGGTGATTCGACCTGTTGTGCTGCCATTCATGAGCAGCATTCCAGGAGATGTTTTCCAACATGTTAACGCCGGCTCACATACCGCTTTTGTAATCCAACATGCTCTACCGTGTGTCGAAATCACCAGATCTGTCTCCAATCGAGCGCGTATGGGACGTCATCGGACGACACCTGCAGCCTCATCCCCAAACAGCATTATCCTTCCCTGCTTTGACTGACCAAGTGCAACAGACGTGGAACTCCATCCCACAAACTGACATCCGACACCTGTACAACGCAACGCTCGCACGTTTTCATGCATGCATCCAACAGTTGGGCGCTTATTAATGTACCAGCATTTCACATTTACAATGGCTTATGTCGCGCTTACATTAACCTGTGATGTAGCAATGTTAATCACTTAAATATATTACCTAGACAAATGTATTCCTGGAATTTCATTCCTCTGCATTAATTATTTTTTTGTGTTGCGAATTTTTTTCCATCAGGGTATTTTCCCAGAAACAAAATTATCTGGGGTGTCGAAACGAAATCATATTTTTTCAGTTTCAAAATTTTATTGAAACAGTACCAGTATCTAAGCTTATTAGTATTTCATGAAGGTTTATTAAGAAATCTGTCACTGGTGCACTACATATATTTGGCGCCTAATTTCGAACGAACTGGTTCATTCAGAAGCCTGATCTACAGAAGCTACAAAAAAATAGTATAATTTTCTTAGTGATCAATGAATAACAATGAAGAAATACAATATATTCAGATCAAATGTAACAGAAATTAATTCTTTGAAGTCTAACATTCCGGAACTGAAAGTGACCGATCGTAATAGCAAACATTAAAATAGCAGTACATATTTTATAAAGTGATCTCAGATGACTGTTACAATCAACATATTCCTACTTAGCAAGCCAGGATCAAGCTGGAAGTCAACACAGCCAACAGTCCCAGAAAAGGATGGCGCTAGTGTCATGCTGGTTCAAAATGGTTCAAATGGCTCTGAGCACTATGGGACTTAACATCCATGGTCATCAGTCCCCTAGAACTTAGAACTACTTAAACCTAACTAACCTAAGGACAGCACACAACACCCAGTCATCACGAGGCAGATGTCATGCCTCATGTACAAAAGTACGTCCGCAGCCCACAGGCATGCTGCTTTTTAAATGCGGATGCGTCGAAGCACGTTTATTGAGCTTTTTATGAAAGCAGTAAATGACAGTGATAAATGTTGTGGTGTCACCGCCAGACACCACACTTGCTAGGTGGTAGCCTTTAAATCGGCCGCGGTCCGTTAGTATACGTCGGACCCGCGTGTCGCCACTATCAGTGATTGCAGACCGAGCGCCGCCACACGGCAGGTCTAGTCTAGAGAGACTCCCTAGCACTCGCCCCAGTTGTACAGCCGACTTTGCTAACGATGGTTCACTGCCTACATACGCTCTCATTTGCCGGGACAACAGTTTAACATAGCCTTCAGCTACGTCATTTGCTACGACCTAGCAAGGCGCCATATTCAGTTACTATTCTGAACAGATATTATTGTGAATCATGTACCGTCAAGAGCGACGTTCATCATTAATGGATTAAAGTTAAGTATCAAACTAATTATGTCCGCTTTCTGAACTCTCATTCCTTGTCATGTTCCAGACCTCACGTCAGTATAGTTCTTCCCTCCTCACGCCAGCCTGCGTGAGCTAAAACGCGTGCATTTCGGCCTCCTCTAGTAACACGGTGTTGGCTCTTCTGCCAACACAACAAATGTACAAGTATTACACAAATGCAAATCATTGTATCATGCGTACTCGTTTCCATTGTTTACATATTTGAACATAAGACAAGCGATTCATGTTCAGGTGCGCGTCCACGGCCAATGGGAGCATCGAATTAAATAAGGGAATGAAGAAAGATTGCCTTATTGTGTACCAAGCACTTCGAAAGCCTTTCACATCTACGCCTGCCATCCAAGAACAAGTAATATACTCCCAGCGACATTCTGTATCAGTATATATTAAATACAACAAAAAAACTCAATTGTTGCTCGATTACAAATGTTGCGTCATTTAAAAGTTTACAAACGTAAAACGTTTACATAATGAAACATTTAAAAACAATACTTAGAGTGTTTAGCCAAAAACAATTACATGGTCCTAATATAACAGTGTCTCATGGCACAGAACCATTAAGACATGACGTTATACGCAACCTTATTGAAATCTCCTGATCCCATCCTATAGTCATAGCGCGAATCCATTCGTGTGAATCCTATTGCGTTAATCTACGGAGGGCGAGTACTGGAAGCTTTTTACATAATTTTAAACAATAAAATATTAAATTTGTTGCTATTTACATTAGTTGCTGGAAAAAACAGTAAACAGCTGAGGTAAACGGCAACAAATGTAATATATGCGTGAACAGCCGTCTGAATATTAGCTTGCAAGTTCGAAACCAGTTACAAGATTATTTTTGTAAATAAATAGAATTACTGACAGCATCTGGGTGCTCTTTTCTTCTGTGCAAGAATCCGGTTGCTAGAACTTTCTTATTGTCACTTAGAACCTGTCAGTTTCCTGGTATGACATTAAGAACGCGCCTAATAAAGTATTTATTTTCCAACTTGTCTTATTTTGGTGAGGTGACGCGATGAGAAGCATAGTTCTGCACTACTGGAATTCCTTCTTGGTTCCTTGGATACAAATCAGTTTCATTGAAATAAGGACTGTTTTCTTCATTCTCCTGACAAATGTCAGATCTGGCACTTAGAACGTTTTCCATTTCCAGTCTTCGATTTAGATAGTTGAATTCTAATCTGTGTCTACAATTCACTGACATTGTTTGATGCTGGGGACAGTCGGGCACACCTCAGTCAGTAGCGTCTGTTATGTTTCCATTATGATTGAGGTCAGATTGCATAAGGAGTCAGAGATGATGGCAGATATTTAGGGGCACCATTTCGTCCCACTTTACATTCGCCCACCCGAGGAAACTTCCACCATGTTCACGTATGGTGCCTTATTGTCAGTGTTGGCTACTCGTATGCTTTTCGATGTATGATTAACCTGACATCGACGAGTAACAATGTATAACACAACTCATCAGTTAGAGGATCCACTTTCGATGACTCGAGCCTCAATAGTGGTGTTCTCGCTGTTATGTTAATAGTGTGCTCTGTTATTTGCTGTAGGCTGAAGGCTGAGTTGCATGTATGAGAAAGAGACTTCGGTATTGCAAAGGGAGCAAATGTTTCTGGATGCTACCATTGCTCATGAATTGTTGTCCATCATTAAAAGAAATGTAAATGTCGTGTGACTAGAGCCTCCCGTCGGGTAGACCGTTCGCCGGGTGCAAGTCTTTTGATTTGACGCCACTCCGATCCAGCGGAATCGAACCCAGGCCCTTAGGATTGACATTATCTCGCGCTCACCACTTTCCTTTTATCTAATTTTGTTCTATATTGTTCGTTAAATTTGTTCTGGGCGGAAGTCTGATGACAACCATTTAGGTTCTTTGTTGATCCATTCACTCAGTTTTTTGTTACAGAGGGTAGCTAACCCTCTGACCGAACACGCTGAGCTACCGTGGCGGTGACCGCTGAGCTACCGGGGACGGACTGTCCATCATTGAGTTTGCGAGTGATTAGCTGAGTTGAGACCCGTCTACTCGTTGTTGAAATACATGATACACTGACTGACAAGAAAAGTGAAGCACCCAAACATGATCAGATGTCAAAGTAATTTCGTGCACATGCACAGCGTCGTCGAGTACGTAAATTATTAGAGGTGTAGCTCTCTGCGACCAGTAGGATGGTTTCAGAGAGCGTTAGAGTCGTTTGTGTTTAGTGTTGTTGACAGGCCTGGTAAGGCATATAAGGGGCGTGAACAGCGTCAGAAGTTGGGAAGGACACAGAGATGCCACGTACGCCTGTGAGACAGCGTTATTACTACCTGACACATTTGGAAGGGGCCTCATAGCGGCTGACCATTTGGCGACTTGGTCGATTCAGATTTTTGACGGCGTTCGGCTGTAAGAGTGACCCGATGTTGGACTGCATGAGATCACGAGGACAGGCATACTCGTTGTCAAGGTGCACCGCGTCTGACAACCACAAAGAAAAATTGCCTTATTGTGTACCAAGCACATCGAAAGCCCTTCACGTCTACGCTTGCCATCCAAGAACAAGTAATGGACTCCCAGCGACATTCTGTATCATCCGCACTTCCGATAGGAGAATGGCAGCAGTGGGACTAGGGAATTACCACCCTTGCGTACTGTCGTTAACAACACAATATAAACAGCTGCGTTTAGAGTGACGCCGTGACCAGGAGATATGGGCTGCTGATGAATGACGCCTCATGTGTTCAACGACGAATCGCTTTTCTGCACTGCCCGAAGTGACCATCGTCGGGGAGTATAGCGACGTCCTGGGTTTTGTATCCCGCCTGGGAGGCGGCGCGTGGGTAGGAACGGGAAAGGGTAATGTAAGTCGGTACTGCAAGAAAATGGTTTCCTGGTCCAAAAACAAGGTGATAAACGATTACATAACTTTGTACGTAGGTGCGATGCTGAAGCGAAGTGTCCTGGTTGGCTGCGCCTGATGAAATGGGGTGAAGCGGTCGCGGAGCTCGTAGACCTCGACAGCACCGGCTAGAGGGCACTGTCGTCGGTTTCTCTCGTACATCTACATCTACATTTATACTCCGCAAGCCACCCAACGGTGTGTGGCGGAGTGCACTTCACGTGTCACTGTCATTACCTCCCTTTCTTGTTCCAGTCAGGTATGGTTCGCGGGAAGAACGACTGCCGGAAAGCCTCCGTGCGCGCTCGAATCTCTCTAATTTTACATTCGTGATCTCCTCGGGAGGTATAAGTAGGGGGAAGCAATATATTCGATACCTCATCCAGAAACGCACCCTCCGAAACCTGGACAGCAAGCTACACCGCGATGCAGAGCGCCTCTCTTGCAGAGTCTGCCACTTGAGTTTGCTAAACATCTCCGTAGCGCTATCACGCTTACCAAATAACCCTGTGACGAAACGCGCCGGTCTTCTTTGGATCTTCTCTGTCTCTTCTGTCAACCTGACCTGGTACGGATCCCACACTGATGAGCAATACTCAAGTATAGGTCGAAAGAGTGTTTTGTAAGCCACCTCCTTTGTTGATGGACTACATTTTCTAAGGACTCTCCCAATGAATCTCAACCTGGCACCCGCCTTACCAACAATTAATTTTATATGATCATTCCACTTCAAATCGTTCCGCACGCATACTCCCAGATATTTTACAGAAGTAACTGCTACCAGTGTTTGTTCCGCCATCATATAATCATACAATAAAGGATCCTTCTTTCTATGTATTCGCATTACATTACATTTGTCTATGTTAAGGGTCAGTTGCCACTCCCTGCACCAAGTGCCTTTCCGCTGCAAATCTTCCTGCATTTCGCCGCAATTTTCTAATGCTGCAACTTCTCTGTATACTACAGCATCATCCACGAAAAGCCGCATGGAACTTCCGACATTATCTACTAGGTCAGATCTCGTAGTGCCAACCTAGCAGAGCGGACCTACGTTGTGGCGTCGTTGCTATCGATACCACACTGGGAAAAGGTCAGATTCTTCCAATGTTTTGGAGGGGCACAGAGATGTTGCTCCTGGCTTCATGGTTTGGAGAGCCATCGGGTATGACTTCAGGTCACGGTTGGTAGTGACTAGCTGAATTATGAAGGTACAACGGTACGTCATAGACATCCTGCGTTCTCGTAAATTACCTCTCACGGGACACTATCATGGTACCACTTTTCAGCAGGAGAATGACGGGCCACACATGGCACCTGACTCAGTGAATTATCTTTGTATGCTCCTGTGCCCAGTAACGTCCCTAGGTCGGTTCCCAATATAACACGTGTGGGACCAGCTCGAACGTCAACTGCGTTCCCGAGCCGGTATCCGGAATATCAGGGACATGTTGCAACAGTTGTGGACCAGCTTGCCTCAGGACGGGTTACAACGGATTTATGATATCTTTCGTAACCCAGTCAGTGCATGCATCCGGACCAGACAGGGTGCAACGTCATACTGACAAGTAAGTTCCTACTACCAAGTTCTTTGTAAATTTGTTTCTACTTTGTACCCACTGTTTCCTCCTCCCCTTAGGGGTGCTTCACTTTTTCTGATTAGGCGTGTATTCGACGGCGACCTTTGTACAAAGTTGACTCTAGTGGCTGCTGTTATCTGCGATTCGAGGTATTCACGGAACACCTTCATACGATGGCACGTGAAGAGCCCTATGCACGCATAATCTTGGAGATGGGGTGTCCCATGTGTAGGGCAACGATCTAGTCGCCATAAAATTTGCTGTCAGTGAGCGTCCTGCATTTAACTGTTACGCCGACGGCCTCTGCATAGACTGATTATAATTTTTTGGAAATTTGTGGTAAGGTCTCATGGGACCAAACTGCTGAGGTCTTCGGGCCCTAAGCTTACACACTACTTAATCTGACTTAAACTAACTTCCGCTAAGGACAACACACCCACCCATGGCTGAGGGAGGACTCGAACCTCCGACGGTGGGAGCCGCGAGACAGTCTGATTACATACGAGGGCAAGTCAATAATTAACCGTAAAGTACTTATAAAATTTTATTGTGAACAAATAGAAAACTTACAAGAAATGATTTTTCGACATAGTATCCTTGCGTTTTAACGCACTTGGTCCATCGTTGTACAAGCTTCCTGATGCCCTCATAAAAGAAGGTTCTCGGTTGAGATGCGAACCAGGAATGCACCGCTTATTTCACTGCTTCGTTCGAGGCAAATTGACGGCCACTTGATGAGTGTTTGAGTGGACCAAACAAGTGATAGTGAGAAGGGGCAAGATCGGGACTATATGGAGGATGATCCTCTACTTCAAATTTGAGTTTTTGGAGCGTTTCAGCTGTGTGGGCATCAGTATACGCACCTTTTGACAGGAATCCTCGGCGTTTGCTTCGAATTGCAGGCTTTAGCGTGGCAGTAAGCATCTCACTGTAACGTACACTGTTTATTGTTGTGCCTCTTTCCCCATAATGTTCCAGTACTGGACCTTGTGCGTCCCAAAAACCCGTAAGCATCAGTTTTCCTGGGGACGGTTGGGTCGTGAACTTTTTCTTGCACAGCAAATTTGGATGTTTCCATTCCATACTCTGCCGTTTACTCTCCGGCTCGTAATGATGGCTCCATGTTTCGTCACCAGTAATGATCCTGTCTAAGAAGTTGTCCCCTTCGTTACCATAGCGATCCTAATGTTTTTTTCGGATGTCCAAGCGCGTTTGTTTATGCAACTGCGTGTTTTGGAACCCATCTTGCACAAACTTTATGAACCCAAGTCTACTGTGGATTATTTTTTAGGCAGAACCTTGACTAATTTGCAGACGATGTGCCACTTCGTCAATAGTTAATCGTCTGTCTAAGAGAATCATTTCACGTGAACGCTCAATGGTTTCTTCATTTTGGCAGTAAACGGTCGTTTGCTTTTTCATCGTGCGTAATACTTGTGCGACCATTTCGGAATTTTTCAATCCATTCGTAGACACTCCGTTGTGTCAAAACACTGTTCCCGTACTGTACCGAAAGTCTTCGATGAATTTCGGCCCCTGATACGCCTTCCGACCACAAAAAACGGATAACTGAACGTTGCTCTTCTTTGGTGCAAATAGACAGCGGAGCAGCCATAATTAACAGTACAGCAGTATATAAAAACACTACACTGTGTTTATGTACAATTCTCACTGCTGTCATAAGTAATGGGAACAATTTAACAAATTTTCAGATAAATCTGATCATCGGTTTTCAGCACCAAGGGAGGCAATTTTTACGAAATGGTATGCTTATGTAACGTCCCGTTGCCTGTGAAGTGGAACTGTATCGTGAGTAACGTAGGTGAACCACTCTGAATAAACGTCAAACAAAGTATCATTGAAAACAGAGTTTACTGACATTGTGGATTGTGCCCGCAGAACAGCACACATGCTGCAAAAAAAAGTTCAAGTGGATAAAAGTCATTAAAGCAGAAATAGGCACATGATATCTTTCGTCGAACCCAAACAGTGTGTGGGGAAGAGTACTGGGAACATATCACTGTGTTGCAAGTTGTGAGTTGTAGAGTTTTCAGGGGTATGAAGGTTCATTTCGTAGGGTGTCGATCAGTTCACTTACTTTCTGAACGAGGTGAAGTATACTCATTTTGAGATTTTCAAGTCGTATGCTTTCAGTTTGTTCATTTGTATTTTCTAGAAGCAAGGTTTATGTGACCTATTAATGTGTGTCTTTCTGTAGCATCTAAGATATTTTTCGGTAATATCCATTATATATTTCCGTGATATTGTAAACTTTCTACGACAAAAAGAAATATTTTAAATATTTAATAAAATAATTAATAAGAACATTAACAATCTTTATATCAAAATCCAAAATGCTTTTATAAGTCTATTATGTGAAAGATGATACGTAATTACTTATTATATCTATGGTTTTCACACCATGTTTGGTGGTCACACGTCTTTTGTGCAGTGTAAGTAGTGTAGTAAATTTGGACCCTGCCGGTGGGAAGATGGAGGTGTGACTGGAGAAATTTTGTTGTGAAGCACAGAAATAAATGTTGTATTTGCTGAGACTGTAATCATAAACTGTGATTGCTATTTAAATCCGAAATATTTACTAAGGTTGACGTGTATGAAAGTGGGAAAGAACCCAGAATACCTGCGGAAGGTGTTCAACGGCTGGCTAGAATCAACTGTTATTAGCAAGGTAAACCAGAAAATTTGAAATTTATTTGCACTGCTCTTTCTCAACCATTCTTTATAATATGAATAATATTCTTCATACAGGAATTAAATGCACTAAGAATTAATCAATTCTGTATGGCTAGGTGAGAACGCGTAAGGTTACAGTGCCCAATTTTGGAATAGCCAGCGAAATAGGGCGCGCAACCCTCGCTCTAACTCCTGAACCCATAATCGATACCCAGCCATTGTGGTCGAGCGGTTCTAGGCACTTCAGTCTGGAACCGCTACGTTTGCAGGTTCGAATCCTGCCTCGGGCATGGATGTGTGTGATATCCTTAGGTTAGTTAGGTTTAAGTAGTTCTAAGTTCTAGGGGACTGATGACCTCAGAAGTTAAATCCCATAGTGCTCAGAGCCATTTGAACCATAATCGATACCGAATCAATTTCACTTGAAGACATCTTGGTGACGGAGACTGTCTGCTTACCTGAAAGTGCACTGTCATTTCCAGTGAACATAATCATGGGATCCATATAGTAGGTGCCATGCAAATAACTGAGACGACAGCTGTTGCCACTCTTTATAGAATCTTCGAAACGGCCAGTCACGTTGTCACAAGGTGTGATTTTGCTTCAAAAAATGCGAGGTCGGACATTGATAATGCGACACAGGACACTTTACGTTATTTTTAGCGGCAGATGTTGGATAACCTTATACGAATTCTGCTGTCCAAGGAGCTCTAAAGATGACGGAACTCGTCCACGTCTTAATTCTAACAAGGATGCGTCACCAAATGACTAAATCTGAACTGCTGTGAAGCATGGATGGACATGCACCTATCGGGTGAAAAAGTTGGACAATGAACATTTTACAATCGTCTCTGGAAGGCCAACGTTATAGGAGCAGCTAAAGTCTGAGGAATATTTCCTGACATGATCTAGGACCATTCACAAAGGTACTCTTAGTGAATGTGTTCTTGGCCGATGTGATCAGGCGTTCATCTTCGCAGACGTGGTCACTTAAACATGATTCTCCTGAATAGAAAGGAATCATACGGGAAGTGAACCCATGTATGGGAATCTGTTTTATACAACATTGTCGAAGAACAGCGATCTTATTGTGACAAGATTATTTAAAAGCAGTCTTGATCGCAGCCGACGTTAATTTCTAAAATGATATATATGGGAACAGACTCAAACAATAAACAGACTCTTTAGAAAATCTGGTTTAACCATTGCTCTTTCAACCACGAACATGCTTTTCAATAAACTCAGACACATTACTGGCAAATCTGATAAACTATACTGTGGATCAGCAGTGTATAAGTTAACTTGTAACGATTGTGACAAAATATATATTGGCCAGACTGGTCGTAATTTTAAAATTCGCTTTAAAAGACACATATCAGGTACGTCACGTCACAAATCAGCCTTTGGGCTACACTTTACTAACAGCAAACATTCAGAAGGCCACATCACGAATAATCTTCAGGTTATGCACACCAGCCCTAAAGGTTTACTTTTAAATATGTTGGAGGAATTGGAAATTTTTGTTCACTATAGGAAAAGCTCGCTAGCCCTGTTAAGTGAACAGTTAGATTTTCGTATAAAAGCCTTTTTTTTAAATTATTTGAAGACCTCTTTTGAAATGGAGGAAACTTGCTCCTCCAACTATCTATGGTTCTATTTGATTTTTAAGTTTGTACGTTACGGCCACTTTTACGATTTTTAGCATCAAATAGACAACAAATCTTAAAATTATACCTCATTATTCTAATAGTTGTGACTCTCTCTTGATATAAACTTGGAACAGTCGGAGAAGTATTAATACCAGTAACGTCAACGATTTTACAAATGACATATATACATAGTTTCCACATTTTTACTGCCCTTGTTAATATATATTTTTATTCTAAGCTCCAAATGATTCTAAACTATTTGTAACAAATTGTTTCCTCTTCTGAACAGTGATGTATTTCAGATTATCCACAATAACATAATGTGGCTAAACTCGTGCCACTTTTGTAAACAACGCCCTTTTATCTTTGGTGAGTGATATCGACCTCCAGTCTTATACAAGCGTCAAGTACATCTTTGACAACTGACAGAAATATCTTCATGGAAACGGCGTTCTGATACGTTATTACAAGCACCAAGAGGTGGCACACATACTCAACGATGCATTTAATTTTTTCTAGTGTTTTTTAAGACGTTAAATAACTGATTACTAATACAAATAAGTCAATATGTATAATTTTCGTACTAATATGCCATACATTTGGTTTCATTACGAATAAATAGCCGTAACTATAGAATTAACGATATTATAGTGCTAATTATTTCAACCAGACGACGCTCTGGACCTCAGTTAACGAATTAGACTAGGTTGTCACGCATTTTATGAGGCTGACTGTAACATAAATTATGAACCATAAATGAATATGAACTCGTTTCTTTATTAGTTAAATTTTAAAGATAAATATTTAAGAATGACTACTCAAATGATGTATAAATAGTTCCCCATTGGCTGACGGCGATGCTTTAAGCTCTGGAGCGCCCTCTCTCTACCCTACATAACTCGTGGCTGCTTAGTCATCAGCATTAGTTACAGTGACTGAGAGATCCATAGCGGGTCAGGCGCCATCGCCGTCGTCCAGATGGGTAATGATACATCGTTTTAGAGTATACTTTTATAACACTGGCTTCTTTATGTAATACAGAACTGTTACATTTGTTGTTACAGTGCAAACTCTGATGATGGCCGGTAATTAAAAGGCCGAAACCGGTCAGAAGTTAACGTCGGCTGCGATCAAGACTGCTTTTAAGTAATTTTATGCGAATTTGGTCTGCAGAGCACGATAAATACTTAAAAGTACATCCCTGGCACCTACACTCCCAGTTCTCCAGCTGTGGGAAGCACTAAAAATAGCACACATCCAGATATCTGTGTCGAGGCAAAACCCATAGAGAACAGCAGCACCTGAGTCACAACCACCGCATTTACATGCTGCGTGTGCGCCAGATGACGTTTCAAGTACGCACAGTGCTTTAACGTCAATATTTTTGAAAACATCGTATACGTTGACTTTTATGAAGTAGACGCCCATTACACTACTGACAATACTCAAACCTTGGTGCTACGGATCTATCGGTATAACAAACTCTAAGACAACGGTAAGAGTAACTCACAACGCCAACTACATGCACATTTTATTTTCGTACTAACCGAGTACCCAGCGTTGCCTGGGTTTGTATGCTGAGGGAAAAAAATTGCAAAGCCAAAAAATGATTAATGTAGAGGAATGAAGTTTCTCGACTACGTTTGTCCACGTAAGATATTTAACTGATTAAAATTCCAAGATCACAGGTTAATGTAAGAGCGAGATAAACCACTGTAAATGTGAAACGCTGGCACATCAATAATTTATGTATCCACCCAATTTTTGAACGTAAGCATACAAAAGTGCATGCATTGTGTTGTACAGATGACGGATGCAAGTTTGTGGGGTGCGTTCCACGGCTGTTGCACTTGGTCGCTCAAAACAGGAACGGTTAATGCTGTTTGTGGGTGAGGCTGGAGTTATCGTCCGATGATGTCTCTCATGTGCTCGATTCGAGACAGATCTGGTGATTGAGCAGGCCAAAACAACATGTTGATACTCTGTAGAGCATGTTGGATTACAATAGCGGTATGTGACAGAGCATTATCCTGTTTGAAAATAACCCATGGAGTGCTGCCCATGAATGGCAGCACAACAGGTCGAATCACCAGACTGACGTACAAATTTGCAGTCACGGTGTGTGGGATAACCACGAGAAATCACACCCCAGACCATACGTGTAGGTTCATTGTGTCTAGCATGCAAGATGGGTTCCAAGCCCTCAACTTTCCCCCTACTAACCAACACAACACACGGTCATCACTGGTATCGAGGCAGAACCAGCCTTCACCAGAAAATAAAATAGATCTCCACCCTGCTCTCCAATGAGCTCTCACTCGAGACCACTGAAGTCGCAAATGGCGGTGGTTTGGAGTCAGTGGAATTCACGCTACAGGGAGTCTGACTAGGAGCTATGTTCAAAGTAACCAATTTGTAACAGTTCGTTGTGTCACTGTGGTGACAACTGCTACTCAAATTGCTACTGTTGATGCAGTGCGATGATCCAGAACCAATCGCTGAACATGATAGTCTTCCTTAACGGAACTTGGCCGTACGGAGCCCAGTCTTCTTGCGACCGTACATCCTCGTCACCATCGCTGCTAGCAATCATGTACAGCAAGTCTTTATGCAATATCGCAGAAGGAACATCTATCTTCTCTTAGCACTATTACACGACCTCTTTAAATCGCAGTGATCTGTTGACAATGGCGTCTTTGTAAACTTAAAGACATTTTTGACTAACATCAACTCACCACGTCCAATGGCAACGGTAACTAACGCTCACGACTATTACAGCGGTATTTAAAGCAAACCTGATTTTCATGCTCATAGTCGTGCTGCTAACGCCACTATTATGCGATGGCGCGATATCGGAATAGACATCATCTTTCCGATGTAGAAACTGGCCTACCGACTTTTGTCTATGTCACACAACTCCTTGGTGTTGCGATTTTTTTCTTCCGTCAGTATATTTATTCCAACCTAGTATTTATTACAACCTGCTAATAGCTCATCTCCTCCTTTCCCTTTTTTCTCTGCTTCTCCTTCTGTCCCCATGTCTGTGTATCTCCTCCTCCCCCCTATCTGTCTGTCCATCTCCTCCGACCCATGGAGAATGATGGAAGACAGTGAACCCATGGCGTCGGACTGTTCCAGATGTCACGGGCCTCGTGTGTGGTCACGCTGAAGGAGAGCGTACTCCATATGTTGACGAACTCTTCGTATTCGAAACTAGATCACAGGCTCCCTTTCTCACGCGCCGACATAATAGCGTTTGTTTTGTTTAAAAGGCTTTAAAAGTTTTCACAAAAAAAATCGGAGGCATTACTTTTCAGCACTCCTTCGTAATACGTATTGATTAAAATACACCGCAGCGCACGAGAAAGACGTTGTTATGTCATTCGTGTCATAACCTAAATAAAGAAAAACGTACAGGGTAGTGAGGCAATAGCTACAGAAGTAGCCTATTCTGTCAATTTCATTTCTCTTGTAGATAAGGATAATTAAGAATAATTATTACTTGTCTTTTATAACGGAATATTATTTTTGTTTCTAACCCAAGATGTTTCGTGTAAATTTTGAAGCATTTTCGGAATCAAAACACACTAACACGAATATTTGCGGTAGAATAATGAATTTTAGTGACCTCCAGATGAAACGGAAACAAAGGCGTCGGAGAAAGGGTTTCAATGTGATATTGCCAAGAACAAAATAATAGAGGCAAAATGGTTCAAATGGCACTGAGCACTATGGAACTTAACTTCTAAGCTCATCAGTCCCCTAGAACTTAGAACAACGTGAACCTAACTAACCTAAGGACATCACACACATCCATGCCCGTGGCAGGATTCGAACCTGCGTCCGTAGCGGTAATAGAGGCAAACATTAGGGATTTAATAAGAGAAGATAATCTGAGTTGGCAACAAAATTCCTCAAATTACAAAAGAAAAACCTTACTAGTAGTCACGAAGAAAAATAAAAACTAACGTTATACAAAATTTTCCAGAAAAAAATTTATTTTACGTCAACCAGTGGAAAAGGCCAGAGCTCTAGCGTATGTTGGAAGTTTCTCAATGATTATACATGGATACAATACGTATTTTATTGTGAAAACATGGAACTATTCGGATGTAAAAAATAACATACCTTAAGAGGTGTCACATACTCCACCTGTACAATGAAATAGGTCATCACTGATGAATTTGTTTTCTGTTGAACCTCACAGAGAGTGAAAGTTGGCAAGAAATCTATAAAATTAATTCTGGTAATATCTGAGATATTATTACCGAAATGTGTCACTCATGAGTGCGATATATTTACGACATACTCCTTGCGCGACAGCGCTCTAGGACTTGTAGCATGCTGCCAGCAGGGTTCCCGTTCCGACTGTTCGCCTTACGAGAAAAGAGAATATTCCACACCTCCCAAGAGATTATATTTGCAGCTGTTACAGACTCATCATCACTGTAACCACCATCACAGATACCAATATACGCTATATAAAAGTGCTGCCTACCGCACTAACGAGCACTAGTACGGAAGAAGGCAGCGCTGAAATTATATCGACGTAGCACAGCGCTACTAAGGGTTGTTAGTTACAAGTGACTTATCTAATTATATCAGGATTCAAGACTATTTCGCTCCATCAAGAACATCATTCTCACTGTATATAACTCAGCACCACAAAAAGACCTACAATACGACAAAGTTATGGACATCTCAATTGAGGAGCGCTGGAACAAAAACCGATAAATCCGCATTTGCTGTTAATACAGAAAGTAACAAATAGTGATCTCTAAATGGCTCCACAAGCTATAAAAAGAAGAAACACACCATAAAACACTTGATGTCGCGTTGTACTGAAAATTATTTTGTGGCAGCATGTATTATTACTCCCTTATCTCCCCCCTACAGCTCAAACACACGAATACAGCAAAAGTGGATATATCAGGTTTTGTTCCGGCGCTCCTCAATTATTAAGTGTACACATTGTAAATAAAATTATTAATGAGTTATCTTTTTGTAGATATCCGACTGTCTTTATCTGGCACCTTTATTACCGAGACATCAGACATCCATTGGCGATGAATCTGTTGCTTAAGTGCGGCAGTTGTCGGAAATTAGTAAAATTTTCGTAACTTTTTCTCTGTCATTATTTTACTGTGTCTTTAATTTGTATATGCGGTGGAAACTTCTGAAGAGCAATCTCTCACTGCAATTATTCAATTTCGGAGCCAACAAATCACTTCTTTTCTCATAGCAATTATCAGACTGATGGTGCAGTATCGTGCGTTATTGATACCTAACCGCGCCAGCCCACGCTAAGAAGTTGGCAGTAGCCATCTGCGGCCGGCTTCAAGACACCTTCCTCGGTATGTACGGCCACCGCTGCCGTGGAGCCGACTAAAAGGACGCACGCCAACCTTCAGTCAAGTGAGTCTGTTAGTTCGGTTCTGCCTGTGTAGTCTAAGTGTTGTCATTCAGCCTCTGTTGTTACTGTGACTATCGAACCAGCCTGTCTCAAGGATTCGCTGGGATTGTGCTCTGGACTTGCTATTATTCAACTAAAGTAAAAAAAGTTATGAAACACTAAGTGTGTGACTCATTTTGCTCTCTGTGTTAGAACCTACCTACACTTTGACATCCGCCACCGGGACGACCGCCGGCCGGAGTGGCCATGCGGTTCTAGACGCTTCAGTCTGGAACCGCGCGACCGCTACGGTCGCAGGTTAGAATCCTGCCTGGATGTTTGTGATGCCCTTAGGTTAGTTAGGTTTAAGTAGTTCTAAGTTCTGGGGTACTGATGACCTCAGATGTTAAGTCCCATAGTGCTCAGAGCCAATTAGCCCGGACGACCAAACAAATGGACGCACACCAAAGCAAGCAAACAACAACGACTGAAACACAGAATGCCAGGGGCCATGTGTCGCCACCTCCCTTCCACTCTTTTGATGCAATGGATAGAGTACCACCTGCAGCTAGAGAAGCATTTAGCAGGATAAAATATATCCGGCGAATGACGACGCTTCATTTTTTCGTGGTAGGAGTGTATATTTCTGTCGTGTAGGAGCTTATTCCCTCACTTAGTGCTCCAAACCCTACCCTATGAAGAAATTTCTGGGAAACTAGATGTCTTCTTCGAAGCTCAGATTCAAGTAGCTGCTGCTCGTTTCAGTTTTTTTCGTGCACATCGATTCTTTCAAGGAATGAATCGCTTAACTTATGGGTATGAATATGAACTGTAAATTTAACTGTTCTTGTGGAGCCTCAAAAAATGTCTCTTAGCACTATGGGACTTAACTTCTGAGGTCATCAGTCCCCCAGAACTTAGAACTACTTAAACCTAACTAACCTAAGAACATCACACGCATCCATGCCCGAAGCATGATTCGAACCTGCGACCGTAGCGGTCGCGCGGTTCCAGACTGTAGCGCCTAGAACCGTTCGGCCACCCCGGCCGGCTGTGGGGTCTCATTTCAAGACGAAATGCTGCGCAGTGACGCAGTGCCATTATTTAAAACACTGCTGATAACAAAAAACTATCTGAGATTCTAGTGTATCACAACCGTGGTCTCAATGACATGCTTAAAATGATCAAAGTTGCAAGGTCACAGCGGCCCCACTTTCCCAGGGCACACGCCAACCGCTGCCACAAGCAACAGCCTACACAGCACGAGGCGTTCAGCTGCTTCCTTGGCTAGTTAAACTTGCGTGAAATGTTGTGTAACGTATGACTGCAAAAAAACATGTGGAATGCCAAGACTACCATAAATAAGGACACACACACAGCAAATGTGCATGAAAAATAAGCGCAATGTAAATTCTGACCGCGGGACTGCTACGGTCGCAGGTTCGAATCCTGCCTCGGGCATGGGTGTGTGTGATGTCCTTAGGTTAGTTAGGTTTAAGTAGTTCTAAGTTCTAGGGGACTTATGACCTAAGATGTTGAGTCCCATAGTGCTCAGAGCCATTTGAACCATTTTTTGTAAATTCTGTTCCATACAAATCTCGACTTGAGAAAATGCAAATAAGTATGATCTCTCATTCTGAGTCTTTACCCACTGCTCGTAGCAGCCCACACAGGAACTGTGAACGAAACTGGCAGAGTCGCTCAGCGAAACGTTCGGTACAAAACTCTCCGCATTCTAACCAGCTCTCCTCTAGTACATGTACAGCTAAAACTTGGTTAATCACTACTCAAAGTCAGTCTTCCGAATGTCAGAACAGATAGACACATTCAGAGGACAATCCGCAGACTGTTCATTTCTCTGCAGATTTGCAATGACACAGTCAGAGGACAAACCGCAAACTGTTTATCTCTCTGCAGATTTGCATTCAATCTCTGGTGTTTCAGTTGGATTTGGTGCATTGGTCAAACCGATTAATCAAAATACTTATGAACAAGTGGGACACCGTTGACTACAAAAATCATCGCTGTACCTCGCAGCGTACAATGGTGTAAGTATCTCTGTTCTTGGAACATGCGCTTTGCAAGCAAAATGCAGAAATACGGCAGCACCATTGCCTTTCACAGTAGTTCAGTCACGTTCTAGTCCCAATATTTTTGAAATGGATGCTTTTGATTTATTCCCTTAAGATCTTCAGTAAAATGTGCCTGCTAATGGTACTCAGCTTTCCCATGCCAGTTTTCATTATTTGTGTGAAACATACGGACATTTGTTCGACGGCACGCTGGGACACACGGAGAATTTTCATGCACACACTGCGCTCAATGACAATGCAAACCTGTTTTAACGCACTCGTCAGGACCCCACGCCATTCATGATCAAGTTATGTCTCAAGTCAATGGGTTAGAACAAATCGGAGTTTTGGAACACATTTCCGCTTGTGGTCACTAGAAAAGCAAACATGAAGATCAGACTTTGTGCCGACTTTAAAGTTACAATTATCATTCAGACAGTGGTTGATTCTTTCCCACTTCCATGTATTGACGTAATTATGGATCGCCTAGCAGGGGGACAATTCTTTTCAAAATTTGATTTAGATGATATATATTTTCAAATTCTCGTGGATGAGGAAACAAAAAAATTCCGGTGATTGACACGCACATTGCCGTGTATCAGTACCAGCACCTTCCTTTCGGAGGTGCCTTTGCTGCTGCGTAATTTCAACGCTTTCTTGAACAAGTGACATCTAAAGTTCCGTCCTGTTAAAATTATTTAAATGACATCACTGTATCCGTACAAACACCAGAATAGAATCTGAAAAATTTGGTGTCTCTTTTTCAAGTTTTAACTGACGCAGGACTCAAGTGAAATTTACAGAATTGTTCATTTTTCAATACTGAAGCTGAATATTTGGGATATGTCATGGACCCCCACGGCGCTCGTCCCTCAATTAAGCCTTTAGAGGCCATACGGAGATTACTTTCTCCTACAAATGTGCGAGAACTCGAAACTGTTCTTGGAAAGCCGACATACTGTATCAAATTCATTCCGAGCGCAGCGCAGACAGTCGCTCATTTCATCGCCTCCAACGTAAAAATGTTCCTTTTAAAAGGACTGAAGAATGTGAGCAATCTTTCGGGAAACTGAAACATGCGTTGATTAGTCGCTCATGTCTTAGGCATTTCGGCCTGCAAAAACCTGTAGTTCTTGCACTTGATCCAGCATCTCATGAATAGGGTCAGTTTTATCTCACAAGGTTGGCAAAACAGAATGCCCCATAGCATTCGCTTCTAAGACGCTGAACAAGGCCTAAATCAACTACAATCTGCTGATAAAGGAAGCTTTAGCCATAATTTACGGTGTCACAAAATTTCATCAGTATTTGCATGGTCGAAAATTTTTCTAGTCGCTGATCATAAGCTGCTGACTGCACTTTTTCATCTGGGGAAATATGTACCTTATCGTTTAGCACACAAGCAGTAATATTGGACACTATATCTTTCCAATTATTAGCATGAACTTCTTTATTGCCCTATGTCACGGCGTGCAAATGTAGACATTCAATGTCACCTGCAGGCTTTTCCGATTCATTCTCGGCGGACTGCTAAGGCTACTGCACAAGATTATTCATTGCGATTGCTCAAGTACTACATTTGGATTGCTTTGCCTCGTACTCCAGCCGGCCGCTGTGGCCGAGCGGTTCTAGGCGCTTCAGTTCGGAACCGCGCTGCTGCTACGGTCGCAGGTCCGAATCCTGCCTCGGGCATGGATGTGTGTGATGTCCTTAGGTTAGTAAGGTTTAAGAAGTTCTAAGTCTAGGGGACTGATGACCTCAGATGTTAAGGCCCATAGTGCTTAGAGCCATTTGAACCTCATACTCCAAAAAGAATCTCAGATGCAGTAATTCACAAATAATTTGCCCAATGGAACACTCATTCTCTTCGGAATGGTGTAATTTTATTGCATTCTGCTACTGAAGATACACGAGTCCTAAGTTCCACACCATTGCAAAACGCGGGTCTCAAACTGCCACTTACAGGACATTTGGGAATCGTTAGAAAATTGGTTGAAATGGCTCTGAGCACTATGGGATTTAACATTTGAGGTCATCAGTCCCCTAGACTTAGAACTACTTAAACCAAACTAACCAAGGACATCACACATAGCCATGCCCGAGGCAGGATTCGATCCTGCGACCGCAGCAGCAGCACGGTTTCGGACTGAAGCGCCTAGAACCGCTCGGCCACAGCGGCCGGCAATAGTTAGAACAAAGCAGCTACTTCGTCAGTATTTTTCAAGGCTCGGGTTGAAAAACAGATTGAAGATATGACCACCCGCTGCCGTGCATGCTTGGATAACAAGGCAGCGGCGCGTCAAGAATTTCTCAAGTGGCCTCGACTTGACCGTCTTTGGCAATGTATTCATATTGATTTTGTTGGTATTTTTGGAACGCAAGATGGAGTATTATCATCGACGAATACAGCAAATGCCTTCCTGTCATTCCATTGCTTTCTACTACTACGCTAGCACTATCAAAGCACTCGTTTCTGCCTGTTGCATAGAGGATTTGCCACAAATAATTGTTCCAGACAGTAGTCTGCAACTTTCTTTTGAGTTTTGCAGACAAATTGGAACTCGACACATCCGAATTGCAGCTCTCTCTTCTCAATGGAACGGTGAAGCCATCCAAGTTCCGTGATTTGCACTTGAGGGAAAATGTTTTATTGTTGTTTATGAGCACCTATCGCACTATGGCTGCTCACGATGCTTTGCCAACAGAACTCTCACATCGTCGTCGCCACCATACTCTGCTACCTCTCTTTCACCCTTACCACATTGTTTCCAACGCTAACTTCGCATCGAAGTTGTAATGCCGGAAATGCATATCCTCCTATTTCTATCTATTGTACTATAAATTTTTTCGTTATTTTGTTACCTGAAGATATGACATTTCTACATTTCTGTGTCTTTATATATATATATATATATATATATGTCGATGTACAATTGGTTTGTTTTGTAAATACTATTTGTATTTTTTCGCTGGGTCTTGCCTAGGGAAAACTATGCTAACGAACGATTACATCGATAGGTCGTGTGGAGAACCAAAGTGTTTAGGATCTTTGGCAGTGTTAACTCTGCCGCATGGAGCGCGGGCAGGGGGAGTCTGGCTGGAGTAGGGCGGTGGAGCAGGTGTGTTGTGTGACGCTCCCGCGAGTTGCCGCACTTTCAGGGTTTGGCAGAATGTAATTGCGCACGACTTGCTATGATAGTTTCTGACACGGTGTCGCGGACGGGAAGCATTAGCTGGCGCACATCAAGAGCCCGTTTCGCCTGGTAACCGTGTCGAGAAGAAGTCGCGCCAGCATCCAGCTTCTGCAACAGCGACGGCCGACAATGAGTGACTGTCGCCACCTCCTCGATCGACGACTTCAAACCTTCAATCAGCCAACAAGGAAGACTGGAAGCACGTAAAGTTTTAGAAATGCATGGCAGACCTCAGCTTTTCAGACTGTTCAATTTCCCTCACAAAATTACAGCAATGTAGCATGAACATTTGTTGCTCATTGTCCCAATTGCATTACAAAGCAGGGCCCCTTCCTTTTCCGGAATGAACCCGAGTGTCGTCGAAATTCAAACGCCAGCATTAAAGTAATATCATTCCATTTCACTGCTTTAATTTCAAAGTTTAGTTAAAGTATTCATAGCTGGCCACAGTATTTAGATTACACAAGTACAAATGAAGAGTGCGAGTTTTGTTACCATATTTTCGCTTACCTGTGACTGCAGCTCAGCATGGTACGTACTAAATTTTACTATTGTTAATTGTTCAGAATCATTTAATTCAAGTTCAAAGTTAAATCTCTTATTTCTAAATTGCTTAGATTCAAGTAGCTTTTGAAATGATTGTTGAAGTAGCCCAAGACTAACCTTATTTTATTGAATTTCGTAGTGCTTCAGAAACAAAGTTCACTGTTAATTTCAGTCACTAAATTAACTTTCAATTTTCTAGTTTTATTAATTCTTTTGCTAAATTAAGTCAGAGTGTAGCGAAATTTATTACTTCTGACAAACATTCAATTTTCACACAACATGTGTCAACCTTCAGTTGCCACGTTTTTAGTGCTAATTATATGTGCATTAATCTTGCATTTTCAGTTATTATAGTAATTGTCCATAGAACTGGCGACCATAATTTTCCCCAAATCTCAAATATCTAATTAACGCCAATTAATTGTTAACGTAACGACCGCACATTTACTTTCTTTATTAATTT